>NC_091700.1:28582500-28885833 GCF_041296265.1 Equus caballus | reverse complement strand
GTACTAATAATATATACTTCAGTAGATGCAACTTAAAAAAAGTAAAGATACACAAACCCCAAGGAGAAAAATCAGTATCAAACACCAGAAATTTCAAACCTCTGAGTAGTGGATGACGTAGCTGGGGTAACAAATCATAAATACGATTTCTAAAATAACTTTCCACTTCAGTGACAACTTTGGTCTCCTTAACACTTTTTTTTTGGAATGCCTAAATTTTTATTTGTGAGAAAATTGTTAAATGTCATGGGAAAATGAATGAGGGTCATCAACTGGAAAAAAAAGGTGACATCACCTGATCCTGCTCACAAAGCTAAAAGTGTTTGTGACTATGATCTGTTCACTGCTGATGTGCAATTAATAGCAAAGAAATAGCACCTATAAAGCTTCTGAAAAGTTCAAAGGCAAACCCTTACAGATAGCATTTAATGAGAAGGAATGGACATCACCAAACAACTGGTCTTTCTTTTTGTTTTGATAATTGTGTTTTGATCTAGAAGCCAAATATGCTTACCTTTCTCATTGAGGAGACACTGAAATTACTCACCAGTGACAGTACAAAGGAACGAACATTTAGAAGGCCTACTATGTGCCTGACACTACACCAGCAGCTTTACATGGGTTATCTTACTTAGTCCTCTCATCATTCTACCTCTCATCATTAAATGTCTTGTCATACACATTTAAAAGATGAAGCCAAGAGCAATAGCATCCATGCCTAAGGTCATATAACTAGGTCAGTCACAGAGTTGAAATTCAAAGTTGGACCTGCCTGACTTCAAAGCCCAAGCATTTTCACTCTGTCTTGGTGGCTAGGACAATAGAACACTAGAAGGAAGGTGTAGTATTCACTATTTATTGTCCCTGAAAAACATTAGTATAATATTTATTTTCAAGTGACAAGCATCTCAGATTTTCCCTCCTTTATTTTGATAGAAATTGAATTTGTTAGTTGTTCTGAAATGGTGTCTAATCCCTCCATTTTACATCATTCCTGCTAGGTCACTTCACATAACACTTTTTTTGGCTGAGGCTGGAAAATGATGCCTCTCTTCCTTCATCAATTTTTCCCTCCCTCTTTCAACTTCCAAGTGAACAGGTGCCCAAGCTTGAATTGTAGCCTAACAGCAAAGATTAGGTCAGTTGTCCAGATCAGGGAGCTAATCTTCTGATATTCCATATAGCTCTGGCTCAGAGACACTTTGAAAGTATACAAAACAATTGTATTTTGCTTTACACTTTTTAAACAATCCTTACCACGTTTAGCAATGGATTTCTTTACCAATAATTATGGTTAACAGAAAACTCTGCAATACTTTTTACTAGTTCTAGAACAACTGAAGGTAAAAAGTTGACACTTATTTTAAAGATGCCGTACAGTCAGTGCCTTTATACTCTTTAAGGACTTGATCTACTACACTTGGTTTCCAGGGAAAGAACTGGTGAAGAAAACATTCTTCATTCTAAGGACCTGATTTTCCTTTGCTGGCCCAGACATCCAGGGTAGTCAGTGGGCCAGGGAGGGACAAAGAGGACAACTCCCTGGCCTCACCTCAACATAAGTGGATTGGTGAGCAGTCATATCCTTCTAGGGAAGATAAGCAGCTGCTCGAAGCATCATTTCCCACAAGTTTCCAGTTAAGTTAGGAGGTGCCTACCCGTCACAGGATGTGATAAGCTTTGAATCTGGGCCTCCACTTTAACTGTAAGACTAGCAGAAAGTGCTTTCTTTGTCTGGGAAATATAGTGCACTTAGTTAAATGTGAGCTAAGGTATGTTGAGCGACACCATGAGCCGGCTCCATAGCAGGCATTTTTACGTATGCCAATCTCACTCTTGTGAATTTAGTTTTCGTCCCAGGAGGCAGAAGACTCCCTCTCAGCTGGAACATGGCCCTAAGCTATTGAGATGAGAGTGATGAGGTGATGCTCCTCCTTCCACTCCCAGTTTTCAAAAACAGGATTCACAACTGAAAGCATCTTATTACCATAATTGTCATTCAAATAAATGAATCTGCATTTGCCCGTTGAGACTCGAATTCAGCAGCTCCAGGTGTCGGGAACACTAGCTGTGCGCTCCGAAAGCAGCGCCAAGAGCTCTCATGTGCGTTTTATCTTGTTTCAAGTTTTAATGATTTCATCAAACAGCACAAAGGTGCTGGAGCCCTCGAGCTCCCATCTCATGTTCTAGCAGGCAAGCTTTAAAGTAACGTATTAGAGCAATTTCACATTTAAGATAATTAACTACTTAGCATGTTTTACCCAGACACCAGTGAACAGGCTGAGAAAATGAATGTTTTTGTGATTTTTTTTTTAAAGTTCACCTTTGGACTACATACACACAGTCTTTGTGTGGTCATTAAAAGTCAGCTCTTTGCCATTTAGAAATAACTTGGCAGCCTTTGCCGTGGGCTCAGACAGGAAGGGCGTGGTAAACTTTTGCCAAAGTTGAGCTGCTGTACTTTGAATAAGTTGATTCAAAACAAAGTTCACAGCTGTCCAATTAAAGACTCTGTTATAAAAACTCATTTAGCAGGTAAAAAAGAAACGGTTTCGTTAGTCAAGGAAAAGGCTGAATGGATTATTTTTACAGAGAATATACTGTACCTCTCCATCCTCCAGCTCCACGTCTAGGAAATCAAAGTCTCTAAAGACTCTGAACTGCTGCTCACTGTTCGTGTCATCCATGTTCTCCTGCTCTCGGGCGCCGTCCTCAGAGGACACCAAGCTTGTCTGGTGCTCAAGCAGATCCACATCCCCACACGATGAAAAAATCACCTACGAGTCGAGAGTCCTCTCCTGAGAAAGCGTTCTCCCTTTGGTTGTTTGTGCTATGAAAAACTGTAATTGGTTCTTCATAGCACTATATTTCCAGTACACACCTAATTCCTTAAGTGGGTATTTTTAGAATGTTCTTTTATTATTTATGTTGGACAGGTGCCTTCAGATTAAACTCGTTGCAAAGATGCAAGTTACGTACTAGGAAAATGTTCAAGAGTCAAATTGCTGCTTCTTAATGGATGAAGACTGGATCCTACCTGTGTGTGTGTGTGTGTGTGTGTGTGTGTGTGTGTGACAGACAAACTGAGCATGTGTTCACAGGCAAACTAGAGCAGCCAAGAAATTTTCCACTGTTTGTGAACTGCTTAAGGTTAGAAATTGTGCACATTCACACACACATCCATGTCACATACATATTATCACATAATATTTTAAGGATTACTGATAGCAAGATATGTTATTATAGAAGGAACTGTGAGAGCAAAGGATTTAACCCTTTTAGAGATAAACCAGGAACTGGTAAGGAATAAGAAACAGAAGCCAAAAAGTTCAGTATTGCCTATTTGAATTACAGAAGAGTAGCTGAGCAGCCATGTTCATCACTTATACTTAAATTCCTGTCTTATTGACTTAAACAAAACTTTTTTCTATTAAAATCTTTAGTATGTTAATATTTTAAAATTAACTTCTGTGTTTAGGTTCTTTTCACTGGGCCATTTTAATAGAACTTTTTAGAAGGAATAAACTGCAAATGAACCTAAATGTTTTGCTATCTAGCCTGTCCTGAACATACAGTGGTATTAAATAAAGTGAACGGTATTTTTTATTTAACTATTATAACGTCTAGTCTTCCTTGAAAAGTAGGCCAATCATTTATAAGAATTTAAATATAACAAATGAGTCTCAAAAGTAAAAAGACTGAATGGATTTTAAGTGTACTCTTTTTCTTCAGTGTTTGAGAACAGTTATATGATTTGCTCTATGTTCCCATAAAATGGTACATGACACACAGTTTGCACAGGGATTGCAAATGGGTATATGAGGCAAATAGCATTGAAGGCCAGTCAACTAGTTGGTGAGAGATGAGACCAAATTCCTGTTTCTTCGGTTGAAGCCTCCCTAGCCTAGTTAGTGCTGTTTTTCATTTGTGGCATACTCCAGGTGAACATTTCTAGCTAGAATTTCAGCATGGAAACAGGCAGTTTAGATCTGAAGGAGAAAGTGCCCAACACAATGGCAGTTAAGAAACAGCCCTTGTTTCTCTCCCTTGTGGGCTGTGAGGCTCTGTCTGCCCCTGCCACTATCACCTCGTCCAGCCCCTGTTCCCTCTGCTCTAAATAATGTCACAGGAGCAGCAGCAAACCCACTGATCAATAACAGTAAAAAGCTGACTTCAGTGGAGACAAGCTTAGCTGATGGCTGGCTCGGGCGCATTCCCAGGTGACAAGAAGTATTAATTTGCAGTTTAGCAAGTATTTATGAGCCTCTAGTATTTCACATGCTCATGAACTGCATTAGTAGATACATTTTGGGATTTTAAAAACAGCTCCACAGGGAAATTGTTTGCTAATTCTTACTTTATTTGGGAAATTATTTAGTTTGCTATTTCTTTTCTTGTTAATAATAAAGATGCTGTGATACAGATGAAATAAAAATACCTGGTGAAACCAGACCCTGAGATTTTTATTGCTTTTGCTGTAATATACTCACACACACGATCTGAATTTTCTAAATTTTCTAAACGATTCAGAAGCTAACTTCTAATACTTCAATTATTCATTTATTCCAAAACTCAGTGGAATTTTTGAAAAACTGTAACATCAGTGGAAGTTTATATGAGAAAAAAAACCATAATATATCATTATTTTCATCTTTATTGTACATATGTAAAATAATGACATCACTGTTATTGATGATGTGTGTATAGAGAGTAAAATTATACCCAAAGGGAATGTATAGCATATATAGTGGTGCAGGAGATAGTCACATATATATATTTTAAGGAAGTCTGGGCATATTTATAAAAAAATCCAAGAAATTTTAAAAAATGAAAATAACTGAGTATGTATTTACAGGCAAACTGGAGCAAATAGCCAACAAAGTTTTTCATTGTTTTTGAACTAAGTGAGATTAAAAATCATGGTGTGGAGAGAGATAATCTAGGGGTTTGATCTAGATGGTGGATATCACACTTGTCATTCATAGTTGAATCCTCTAAACTATATGATCAAAGGTAAAAAAGAACCAAAATAAATATGATATGAGACAGAACTTACTGATGGATTTTTGCTTAATCCTACTTCTTGGCCACACAGAGAAAGGACATGCACCAACTTCTCTTTTGTCCTCTTCTGGAAAAGAAACACACAGGCAGGTTTTAATCATGGGGTCCTGTGATCAAATCTGCTCTAATACCATGGTCATTAGCCACACAGGGCAATCGCACTTGAAATGTGGCCATGAGAACCAAGATATAAAATACACAAAGACTTGGTTTGAAAAAAGAATGTAAAACATCTCATGAATAATTGTAAAATATTGACTATATGTTGAAATAATAATATTTTAGACATATTACATTAACTAAAATGTTATTGAAATTAATTTTATCTGTTTCTTTTTACTATTTTTTTAAAGGTGACTATTAGAAAATTTAAAGTGAGGCTCACATTGTGTTTATACCGGATGGTGCTGATCCAGGTTTTCCCAAGGGAGGGGGCTGAAAATCAATTTCTAGGGTCTTCATCAGATATTCATTACTCCCCTTGATATTCTTTTCTTTTATGCTACAACGTTCAGCATCAGCAGGGCTTTTCCTTACACCTACATTCTATCTATTATGTTACGGTACAAATCTGTTTTCCTCAAATGGGAGAATACTTTCTGCAGAAGTAAAAACTTGAATTATTTCCAAGCCATATTAAATCTTTCTCAATTTATTCTTCCTACACTTAAATAGATTCAATTCCTTTTGCTTTTCTTCATGAGCCTTATTTTTCAGCCCCTTAAGCATGGAGATTCTTCTATAAACCATCACATTTTCTAGTGACGTTGATAAACCAGGTCTCAGAATACTTGGTGAGTTGAGAATGAAAAGGCAGAGTAACTAGAGCCTAAAAAATGGTAATGTACTTCAGAATTGCTCTTAAGGCAATCTTCCTAATCTCTTTAAAATGATTTCTCCTTTTTAATCTGATTTCAGTTAGTGTGGAGACTGCTAGGAGGCCAATATCACTCATAGATTTTCCTTCTTAGTGGAACTGAATTCACTGCATCCTTCTTTCCAAATTATAGAAGGGACACTGAATACGGTGACTTTTCAAAGTCAAAGGAGGACTTTCATGTTGAAGGATGGCAAGAGATTTGCTGAACTATTTCTCTAAGTTTTCGCAGGCAATTTACAATTCTGGGAAGGAATCAATAGAGAGGAACATGGAGTTGGGCTGTATATTTTTCTTCTCTTTTCCAAATCCCCAAGAAAGTACAGTAGGCAATGAAGGCTCACTGAGAAGCAGCTATGCTCCAGCAGGCACTGTGCTATACCTTCCGCTTCCCTCACCTTTCAGAGTGAAGGGGAGTCCTGCTGGGCGTGCACACAAAGTGCTTTTCCCTGCTCAGCACCTACTTTGCTGCCTTCCAGTAATGCAGTCCCTCTTATCTTGGGAACAGCTCCTCTCCCTCTAAGTGGGGCTTTCCCTCCCTTGCACATGCTGCAAGAGTCCTTTTTCTAGAATCGCTATGGACGTTGGGGAGGGGAGGCCTCTGTCCTGAAATCATCAGAGGCAAAGACCATGTAAATCTGGAGCTGCCAGGGGTCAGTGGTGCCTCACATGGGAAGAATCTGCCTGAGAATGAAGTCAGCAGAGAGGAAAGAAGGGCCCAGACTTTGGGAAGGGAACGTGGGGACGGTGAGAAGGAGAGAGGGAGTCTAAGGATCCAGTTCCTGATTTTGTGTACTAGAATCCAGCCATGCCTGAAGCCAAGATATATGAATTAATAAATTCCTTTTCCATTTAAGGTAATTTTTCACTGGGCTTCTGTCATATGTCACCAAAAGAGCCCTGAATAATGCAGGGATTTTACTTGGCAATAAGTCCAATGACATCAATACTGTGATGCAGTCACCCATCCACAGTACAGTCTTAAGCTGTGATAACAGAACTACAGAGAAATCTGGCAGCCCACTCTGCTCTGTAGGGCTGAGACTGGATGGAGACCATGGCTACAGTGCCTGCTCAGGAGCCAGAATGGGTATTGAGTATACAGCTCTATCATATAGAATTGTTTGGGAGAACTAATGATATATTATTTGGAGAAAAAAGGACTTGTTTGGGTGAGTGGCAGAGGGGTAGGGTTTCTTTGAATGTTTGAAGGGCTGCCATGTGAAAGATCAGATTTCACTTTCTGAGCCTTAAGAGAATTAGGACCAATGGGTAGAAGCAAAAAAGTATCAGACTTCAACTCAATGTAATGAGCTGTTCAAAGATAAAATGGATTCCCTTGGAATGTCGTGAGAACCTCACCATTGAAGCGTTGATGCCCAGATGGGCAACGTTGGGATGGTGAATGGGAGAATCTCATATTACATGGGCAGTTGGGCTCAGCAGGTCGCTTAAGCTTCCTTCCAATCCTGGGAGTCTAGGATTCTATACCTGAGAATACTGGGGCCTTTTCCAGCTTACAGGAACAAGGACATTGGAGTTGGAGCCTGATGAGGTAGAGGACGTGCTCCGGGTGACGGCCATAGCCCTGGGCTTCCCATCACGCCCAGAAGAGTTCTGCAGTTCGTCATATCGCCTCCCGATGATTGGTGTCTTGAGAAAAAAGAATACAAAAGCACAGGTTCTTTTATCTCATTCTGTGGTATATGGGATCACTCTACCCAGCAGCAGCCAAGAACTGCTTACCTGATTAAAAATTAGATTAGGGAAGTTCAGTGTTACAAGTAGGCTCATTTTCCTGATGTTCAAATATACATTCTACATCATTTTGCGTCTTCAACATTTTCCCACCCTCTTTAGCAGCTGGAAACAAATCCAATTGCTTGTTCTTAAAGATACTTTAGAAAGCACTGATAAAGATTAGAAGCGAAACATTTAGGAAAGCAAATAGTCAGTTTTCAGATGTGTAAGCTTAAAAGAATTTTTTTTTTTAATGATTGGCACCTGAGCTAACAACTGTTGCCAATCTTTTTTTTTTTTCTGCTTTATCTCCCCAAATCCCCCCGTACATAGTTGTATATCTTAGTTGCAGGTCCTTCTAGTTGTGGGATGTGGGACGCCACTTCAGTGTGGCCTGATGAGCGGTGCCATGTCTGCACCCAGGATCCGAACCCTGGGCCGCTGCAGCGGAGTGCGAGAACTTAGCCATTCAGCCACGGGGCCGGCCACTAAAAGAATTTCTTATAACAGGAAACCAAAATTCATTCCTCTCTTCCTTTACTCACCAATCTTTAGATACTCTCAATTATTTAAAAACTTATTTAAACTATTTACATCTTTTCAGTTATTTAAATGACTGAGGTTAGGGCCGGGTGCTTGGGCAGCATTTTGGAAATTTTACTTCCTGAGAGTCCAGGAGTGTGGGGGCTGGAGTGTGGGGACATCACCTCCCAAACTTTAGCCCCAAGGAGGTCTCCTCTGCAGAAACCCGTTCATGGGCCTACACTTGGAGGCGGTAGAAACCAGCTGGTAATTCTCTACCTGGCTCTTAAGGCCCATCTTTCTGGACCATCATTGTGGGTCTTTAGGGTGTGCAGCTGACTGGCTGCCTGTCTTCTGTACCCCTTTGGAACAGAATAACCTTAAGTCAAAGAGTAAAATTAGCTTCTCCCCCCAGCAATGTAAAAAAAATGTTAAAAATGGAAAAGGACTGAATTGATACCTTAATATCATATATATACTAAATATAGATGCAGGTATCACAGTGGCAGCAAAACAGAATCCCATCCTGAATACTGAAAAGATAAAAGGTCAATGAGACCATCGTGTGAAAAAACCCAGCCTGGCTACACCCTACTTAAGAAAGTGAGTAAGTTCCATATAAATAGATCCAGTTTATTCCTTTAGTGAATTTATTCATTCAGCATGTGGAACAATATTTATTAAATACCAATCATGCAGCAGACACTGTCCCAGACCCTGGTGACAAGATGGACAGAGTGCAGTTTCTGCTTTGGGAGGCTTATGGGTCGTGGGGTGAGAGAGACAGGAAAGCAAAGTATTTTTACATCTTAGACTAAAATAGTTAAGTACAGGCCTCTCAAACGTTTGTGCACGGACCAGCAGGTAAATCTGACTGCTTTCTGCCCTCTCTTCTCTTCCTGAGTCCTTAGCTTGGTTCACCAGTCCCTTCCCTCTGCACTTCCCTCTCCCTCACGGCAAGAATTTAGATAAGTTTAATGGTTTAAAAAGCAGTGTGGCTTAGGGAAGCAACCATAAAGGCGGATTCCTTATTCCTGTAAATCTCAGCCACTTGCCGGTCTGGCTGCAGTTCAGGAAACAGGGTTGTGGATATAAATACAGGACATGACGGTTGTCAAATAAAGAATGAGTGAAGGTCATGGTTTGAAATGCTTAAGATCATTCCATTTAAAGTTTTTTAAAAATCATTTTTGTATAACTGAGGCTAGCTTTTATTTTTTAAAGCTGCCAATTGAGAGCCCCAGTGAATATGACACTTGATGTGTTCTTAAAAAAGAGAAAGTAGGGTCCGGCCTGGTGGCATAGCAGTTAAGTGCACATGTTTCGCTTCAGTGGCCCAGGGTTTGCTGGTTCGGATCCCGGGTGTGGACATGGCACCGCTTGGCAAGCCATGCTGTGGTAGGCGTCCCACATATAAAGTAGAGGAAGATGGGCATGGATGTTAGCTCAGGGCCAGTCTTCCTCAGCAAAAAGAGGAAGATTGGCAGATGTTAGCTCAGGGCCAGTCGTCCTCAAAAAAACCCCCCCAAAAAACCCCCAGAAACTAATTTAGGCCTTAGAAGACTTCATGTGAAATAAATGTAAAATAAGTCTCCATTTGACCAGGCAACTAGTTTTGACCTTTGCCACCACAAATGCATGCTAAACTTTACAGAAACACTTAACATACCTCTGAAATATCAAAGTGAAAGTCCAGCGTTTTTCCAGGTAATTCCTTGGAAGCACTCGTCCACACTCGATGTATTTCTATCTTTGAGAGGTCGCTGTGCTGGTAGGATGGCAACACTAGGCTGGCAGATCGAGAAACTACCAGCTTTAAGATATTCAAAGCTTCTCTCCAGTGAACACTCTGAAGGAAAGAAAACACTCAATGGTTAAAAATAATTTCATTTTTAAAAACTAATATACTTCTAGCCTCTGAAACTTCTTATGACAAGTCAGAATTCATTGATTTAAAACAGTGCAGGAAATTCTGTGATGAGTAAAGGCACATGACATAAAAAGATAGTTTATATACAAGATGAGCTACATTTAGGAAACAAGCAAATAAAAAACCCCAATTTTGTCCATATTCAAATAAATCAAAGTTTAAAATAACAAGCTACCATTTTTGCTAATGAGGTACCTCCTTAATTTGAATAAAAACAGTCCCCACTGCAGTTTATGCTACTGATCACTTACCCTTTCTCAGAATTCTCCTGCCTGCCATTTCCAGCCTTTCTTCCTACATCTCTGGCTCTTCCTGCCCCATTTGCCTCCTGGATGCCTGATCTCTGCCTCAGCCCTCTTCCTTTTTCACTCCGTATCTTCCTCATGACCTAGACCAAGAATCTGGGAGCTGTTCTTAACTCCTCTCTTTCCCTCCCTCCTGATAATTTGTTCCTTCCTCTCCATTCTTGCTGGCACTGGCTCAATTGAATCATCTCTGGCCTCTGCCTGGACTATTTCAATAGCCTCTTTTCTTGTCTCCCTGTTTGAAGCCTCTACTTAAGTCCATGGTACCCACCTTAGCTACAGTGACCTTTCTAGAACTCTTCCGATCATGCCACTTCTCAGCCTAAACTTCTAGGGCTCCCTCTGGCGGACAGGGAGGAGTTCACACTCTTTGCGTGTGGCTTATGGGGGTAATCTCCTGCAGGCTACCCCTGGAGTTCCTCAAACCAGCCAGGCAAGGTCTCTTAGCCTCTGTGCCTTTACTCATGCCATTCCCTCATGCTGGAAGGCCTTTCCTGTCCTTAGGGGCTTATCAAACACCTACTCTTCCTCTAAGACTCACTTTGTTTTATCATCTTTGTCTCCCTGACGACCCCTAGGCAGACTGAGGTGCTTCTCCCACAAAAATATTGAACATAAGTAAACTAATTTGATAAAAGTTATTATTTTCCCAGGCTTTGGAGTAAAAGCACGTGAAATAAAACACATTTCCCTTGCTGTTAGAATCTGCACAAGGGAAGTCATGGTTTGAATGTGAAATTAGCTGCCATTCAAGATAAGATATCTAGTACCAGAGATGCCACAGGCCTAGGAGAGAACAGGCAGCCTAACTAAACAATGAAATGGGGCACATGATTGGTAGAAAGGTGTGAACTGACCCTCTGTCTCCCTTGAGTGTTGTGAAGTGAGAAAGCATTACTGAATGCCTACCATGTGGCACAACTATTAAATGAAACAAAAAGCTTGGAAATCACTTTTAGCATTAAATACTATCTGCAAGAATGTGACCGTTGAAGTGAAGATGGAAAGAAATGTCTAGAATTTACATTGTATGGCTTTGTCAATGAATTTAACCAGAGGAAACCTAGCATTTGCCCTTGAATTCTGCAACTCACCAAGTACACTCCTGTGTTTGGTTGTTGGAGTAATTTCAAGTACATTTATGCAAATTTCTTCATCTCACTTCCCTATAAAGTGGCAATTTTAACCTCTGAATTAATTCTTTGCATGTTGAAACACCTGGCCTAGAACCCGGTACATGCAAGTCCCTTCTCCCTTCTCCTTTGAAATAGGATACTAAAAATAAGACCTGCCCCTGCCCTTGCAGCCAGGTGCGTGCTGTCAGCATCCAGCTTGTAAGCCCAAGAGGCAGAAATGTGTCCTCTGAAGGCTCAGAAACACACAGGGCCTGGTCCTGTCTTTCTCCTCAGTATATCACTCAGGGCGAGGTCAGCTGCCAGTCTTGCCTGCTCTCGGTGTGTTATGGATATCAGTGAATGAATGCGTGGCCTGGCACCCATAGAGCTTTGCAGCAGAGTACAAGCTACATGCAAAGCCGTGGTGTTTGTGGCATGACTCTCTGGAAACCTCCTGGTTCATAAGTGAAGTCATCCAAACACTCACTTGCACATATTTTTCGATGGTCTTCAGAACTTCCACATTAAACTGCTTTACAGGGACAACCGAGAGATCCATGTAGCTGAGCAGACTGTAGATGACTTGGAGGAGGGGCTGCTGCATACTAGGCAGGCCCTTCTCCAGCAACTGTGGGAGGCAAGGCACAGCATGAGTCACTTCGACACCAGATTTTCACATAGAAGCACCAATGATTCCCAATACTTTCATGATGCACATTTCCTTAGGAGGGAAATGAAAATCCTAACTAATGAAGAAATGAAGATATTATCAAAGGCCATGTAGGTAGGTCTGAATACATAAATATAATAGTTACACAATAGAATACAATGAAATAAACCTCAAAAGGAAAGCATTAAACACCAGTAATCATCAGAAGTTGATAATTAAAACAAAAGATACAATTTATCAGTTATCAAATTAGCAAAGATTAGAAATTAATAAGAGTATTGGTGAGGATATAAGATGGGTATTCTTACATATCAGTGGATAATTTGGCAATTGAGATCAAGAGGACTAAAATTGTTCATATCTTCTGAAATAGTTCACTTTCAGGAACTTCTCCAAAATGAGAAATAAACACTAAGATTTATGTATGAGATTTCAACATGGCATTATTTATAACAGTAAAAAAAACAAACAAACCATGAAACAAAAAAGAAAGCTCTGTAAGCAATTTAATGTTTGAACACTAGGGTAATGAATATATAAATTATGGCAAATTGTATGATGAAATATGTAGTCAATGGAATGACATTTTTAAAGATAGTAATGGATATCATAATATTAAGTAAAAGGATATATAATTTCTATATATGATGCCACTATTGATGTGAATATGTGTGTGTTATACAGAAATAACATTGGAAAGAAATCCAACAAAATGTTAATAATGTTTCTCTCTAGATAATATAATTATTTGGACAATTTTTCTTTTCTTCTTTTTTTACTTTGTATTTTCCAAATTTTCTCTTATGAACATATACTGCTTTTATAATCAGGAAAAAATATCAATGAAATTTTCAAAAAGGAAAGCAAAATAATGAGAAAATATATATGACAGATGGAACTTTCTCCAGAATAGATCACATCTTAGGCCACAAAACAAGTCTGAATAAATTTAAGAAGACTGAAATAATACCAAACGTCTTTTCTGACCACAACGGTATGAAACTAGAAATCAACTACAGGAAGAAAACTGCAAAAGCCACAAATATGTGAAGATTAAACAAAATGCTACTGAACAGCTATTGGTCAATGAAGAAAGCAAAGGAGAAATAAAAAAATACCTGAAGACAAATGAAAATGAAAATATGATATGCCAAAATTTATGAGATTTAGCGAAAGTGGTACTAAGAGGGAAGTTTATAGAAATACAGGCCTATCTCAAAAAATAAGAAAAATCTCAAATAAACAATCTAACAGTGCACTTAAAGGAAGTATAAAAGGAACAAACAAAGCCCCAAATCAGTAAAAGGAAATTATAAAAATCAGAGCAGAAATAAGTGAAATAGAGATTTAAAAAACAATAGAAAATAATCCATGAAACTAAGAACTGGTTATTTGAAAAGATAAAATTGACCAGCCTTTAGCTAGACTCACCAAGAGAAAAGAGAGGCTCAAATAAATAAAATCAGAAACAAAAGAGGAGAAATTACAATGGACACCTCAGAAGTACAAAGGATTATAAGAGAATACTACAAAAAGCTATATGCCAACAAATTGGATAATCTAGAAGAAACGGATACATTCTTAGAATCATAGAACCCTCCAAAACTGAATCAAGAAGAAATGAAGAGTTGAATAGACTAATCACCAGTCAGGAGATTGAAACAGTAATCAAAACTTCCCCCCAAAACAAAAGTCCAGGATCAGACAGTTTCATCAATGAATTCTATCAAACATTCAAAGAAGATTTAATACCTATCCTTCTCAAACTCTTCCAAAAAATTGAAGAGGAGGGGAGGCTTCCTAACTCATTCTATGATGCTCTGATACCAAAACCAGACAAGGACCACACAAAAAAGAAAATTACAGGCCAATATCACTGATGAACATAGATGTAAAAATCCTCAACAAAATACTAGCAAATTGAATACAACAATAAATTAAAAAGATCATACACCACGATCAAGTGGGATTTATTCCAGGGATGCAGGGATGGTTCAACACCTGCAAATTAATCAATGTGATAACAGCACATTAACAAAATGAAGAATAAAAACACATAATCTCCTCAATAGAAGCAGAGAAAACATTTGACAAGCTAGAACATCCATTTATAACAAAAACTCTGAATAAAACAGGTATAGAAGGAAAGTACCTGAAAATAATAATGGCCATGTATGACAAATCCACAGCTAATATTCTCAATGATCAAAAACTGAAAGCTATCCCTCTAAGAACGGGAACCAGACAAGGATGCCCACTTTCACCACTCTTATTTAACATAGCATTGGAAGTCCTAGCCAGAGCAATCAGGCAAGAAAAAGAAATAAAAAGGATCCAAATTGGAAAAGAAGAAGTGAAACTGTTGCTATTTGTGGACAACATGATTTTATATATAGAAAACCCTAAAGAATCCACTAAAAAACTTTTAGAAATAGTAAATGAACACACTCAAGTCACAGGATACAAAATCAACATACAAAAATCAGTTGTGTTTCTATACACTAACAGCGAAGTAGCAGAAAAAGAAATTAAGAATACAATCCCATTTACAATTGCAACAAAAAGAATAAAATACCTAGGAATAAACTTAACCAACGAGGTGAAAGATCTGTATATTGAAAATGATAAAACATTGTTGAAAGAAATCGAAGAAGACACAAAGAAATGGAAAGATATTCCATGCTCTTGGATTGGAAGCATTAACATAGTTAAAATGTCCTTACTTCCTAAAGGAATCTATAGAGTCAATGTGATCCCTATCAAAGTTCCAACAAAATTTTTCACAGAAATAGAACAAAGAGTCCTAAAATTTATATGGAACAACAAAAGACCCCAAATAGCCAAAGGAATCCTAGGAAAAAGAACAAAGCTGGAGGTATCACACTCCCTGATTTCAAAATATACTACAAAGCCATAGTAACCAAAACAGCATGGTACTGGCCAAAAATAGACACATACATCAATGGAACAGAATCGAGAGCCCAGAAATAAACCTACAGATATATGAACAGCTAATTTTCGAGAAGGGAGCCAAGAGCATACAATGGAGAAAGGAGGGTCTCTTCAATAAATGGTGCTGGGAAAACTGGACAGCCACACGCAAGAGAATGAAAGTAGACCATTATCTGACACCATACACAAAAATCAACTCAAAGTGGATTAAAGACTTGAATGTAAGACCTGAAACCATGAAACTTCTAGAAGAAAACACAGGCGGCACACTCTGACATCAGTCTTAGCAGCATATTTTCATGTACCATGTCTAACCGGGCAAAGGAAACAAAAGAAAAAATAAACGAATGGGATTACATCAAACTAAAAAGCTTCTACACAGCAAAGGAAACCATTAACAAAAAGAAAAGACAACCTAACAATTGGGAGAAGATATTTGCAAACCATATATCAGATAAAGGGTCAATATCCAAAATATGCAAAGAACTAATACAGCTCAACAACAAAAAAACCAACAACCCAATTAAAAAATGGGAAAAATATCTGAATAGAGATTTCTCCAAAGATACACAGATGGCCAACAGGTACATGAAAAGACATCCAACATCATTAACTATCAGGGGAATGCAAATCAAAACACAATGAGATATCACCTCACTCTGGTCAGAATGGCTATAATTAACAAGACAGGAAACAACAGGTGTTGGAGAGGATGCAGGGAGAAGGGAAGCCTCATACACTGCTGGTGGGAGTGTAAACTGGTGCAGCCACTGTGGAAAACAGTATGGAGTTTCCTCAGAAAATTAAGGATAGATCTACCATATGACCCAGCTACTCCACTGCTGGGTATCTATCCAAAGAACTCGAAAACAACAATGCATAAAGATACATAAATCCCTATATTCATCGCAGCATTATTCACAATAACCAAGACTTGGAAGCAACCTAGGTGCCCATCAAGGGATGAATGGATAAAGAGGATGTGGTATTTATACACAATGGAATACTACTCAGCCATAAGAAAGGATGAAATCTGGCCATTTGTGACAACATGGATGGAGCTTGAGGGTATTATGCAAGGAGGAGAAGGGGGAAAGGGCTGATTAAGCTCACATGTGTGGTGATGGAGTATAATTAGTCTTTGGGTGGTGAACATGATGTAGTCTAGACAGAATTCGAAATATATTATGATGTACATCTGAAAGTTATATAATGTTATAATCCAATGTTACTGCCATAAAAACAAAAATTAAAATTAAAAAATATCTACGCACCCCTATGTTCACTGCAGCATTATTCACAATAGCCAAGACTTGGAAACAGCCTAAGTGCCCATCAATGGATGAATGGATAAAGAAGATATGGTATTTATACACAATGGAATACTACTCAGCCATAAGAAAGGATGAAATCTTGCCATTTGCAACAACATGGATGGACCTTGAGGGAATTAGGCTATGCGAAATAAGTCAGATGGAGAAAGTCAAGTATTGTAGGATTTCACTCATAAATAGAAGTTAAAAACAACAACAACAACAAACACACACAAGATTAGATTGGTGGTTACCAGAGGGGAAGGGCAAAAGGGGTTATAGGGCATATGTGTATAATGACGGGTGATAATTAGTCTTTGAGTGGTGAACACGATGTAGTCTACACAGAAATCAAAATATAATGATGCGCACCTGAAATTTATATAATGTTATGAACCAATGTTACCTCAATAAAAAAGTATATATATACATGCGACAGATACCATAATAAAGTTTACTGTTCAAAATAAAGAATTAGTAGGGCTGATTCAGCTAAACCCTGAAATTCCACATCAAAAGTGGTCAAAAGAAATAGCAGTTAACACACAAGGAAATAAAAAATTACACAAATCTATTGTGTGGAAAAATCAACATCTTCACTAGAAAGGAAATTGATAAAGAGAGTAATTTTAAAGTACCAATAAAAATACAAAACTGAAAAAATGAATAAATGGAATGATAAAATTTAGTGGGGATATGGGAAAACAAAAATATTTATACACTGTTTTTGGTATTGTAAATTGGGAAAACCTCTGTAAAGACCAATTTCCCAAATGTATATAAGAACTAAATAACATATCCATATCCACATATCTATGCCCTCTACCTGGATAGTTACTTTGGGAAATGCCACCAGAAGAAATGATTCAAATGTAATCTGATAAAAAGTCTACATAAAAGGACCATTTGTAATAGAAAAATTATGAATATAAGCAAAAAAGGGAGATGGTTAAGCAAATTGTGTTACATTAACCTGACAGAATTCCAAGTTATTGAAAAGAACACTGTGAGCTATGCCAACATATGGAAACACACACACTAAGTTAATGTTAAGTGACCAGAGCAGGTTCAATGGAAATACTGACCATAGCGCCCTAAAAGTATATGCATGTGTTGGCCAGCACCTGAAAGAACATGTGAGTAATCGGAATAGGGGTTAATATAGATTATATATGGTGGGACGTTAAATTTGTAATAAAATTTTTTGGTGACAATTTGTGATTAGGGCTGAATAGAACAAATTAGGCAATCCATTTTTTAAAATTGTGGTAAAATATATATAACATAAGATGTACCATTTTAAGTGTACAATTCAGTGGCATTAAGTACATTCACATTGTCGTGCAACCATCACCACTACTTATTTCCAGCTCTTATCATCCCAAAAAAACTCTGTAATCACAAAACAATAACTCTCCATCACCTCCTTGCCCCAGCCCATGGTTAAAAGGGAACTACTATTCTACTTTCTGTCTGTATAAATTTGCCTATTCTACGTACCTCATCTAAGTGGAATGATATTTGTCCTTTTGTGTTTAGCTTATTTCACTTAGTATCATGTTTTCTATGATGTAGCACACATCAGTACTTCAGGTCTTTTAAGTCTGAATAATATTCCATCATATGTATATACCACACCCCATTTGTATTTTTGAAACTTCTATGTCTAGTGATCCAAACAGTTTTGCCTCCTCGCTATCTCACAATTCACCTTCTTTTAAAACAGCCGTCTTCTGCCTACGTAAGCAGGACGTTTGCACAGGTTACGTTGGTATTTCTTGTGTGCTGAGGTATGTGTGTGCTCGCTTAGTAACCCTTGGGGGACAGATGTGACCAAGGTGATTATCCAAAGCAGCCAGTTGGCACTTAGGAGAGGTCCTTTAAAATGCCAGGGATGAGGGTGTGGAAAGAGCACATGAATCGTTGGCCATTGACAGTCCAAATACAGCCCACATATTGCCGATCCACGTTGCAAATCAAAATCTGGCAGGATCTACCATAAATGTTGATGGATGGAGCCACTACTTTCTTCTAGGTAGAGTCCTTCAGTCTTGTGGAGCCTTTCAGAAAATGATAGATCCTTTCACCTACCAGCACCCTGAATTGGTGACATAACTAAAGGAAAAGTTGTCATGGGCTGTCCTCCTCACTTCTGAAAAGGCCCTAGTAAGGTATGACTGCATGTCCTGAAAGGAAAAGCCGCACTGAAAATACTGAAACTAGGTAGCTGTTATCAATGATTTGCCTCAGATTTTGAGCCCTTGTGTATTAAGCTTGTTGGGGACTGGAGGTGCTAAATGGAGTATATTTCATCACTTGCCCCATATGCTGTGTATTCCTATCACCAACATACAGAGAAGTCAGAGTAGGGCTTTGTAACGAATGTGCTAGAAACACATTTGCGAGGACAAAATTCCCATTCCAGTTTCAAAAGCAAACATAAAAGATGAAGATAAAAAGTTGATTTCAAAATTTATGCTTTGTTAATTAGTTCAGAGCAAACAACCATTAAACACATCAAGCCACACAGTAATTCCTTAAATAAGATTTGAACCCCCAGAGTAACTAGGATAAAAGTTCTTTGTCTCTGCCATGTGCTGACAGGTATTAGTGGAGTAAAAAGAAGGAGTTTAAGCTTTGGAGGCAGCTATACCTCCATTCAAAGGCTGGCTCTGCTGCCTTAAACTCACAGCAGATTACTTAACCTGCCTGAGCCTCAGATTCTTTATTATGATAATATCTACATCACTGGGTTGTTGTGAGGATTTAAAATGATTTAATATGATAATATATAATAGGCATTCAATAAATGAAGTTGAGTATTATCAGTTCCATATAAATATTTTGCCCATAGAAACTATGATGGATCCTACCCTGAACTCAAGAGCTCACCTCTGCCAGGTAGGTAACCATATTCAAGGTGATGTCAGCATATGCTTCATGAAGGTATCGACAGACCACGTTGACCCACGTGGCGCAGTCCCTGGTGTAGCTATGTGTTTTATAGAGAGTCATGACATGTGCGAGATTGGAAAGTTTGGGGTTCTTCTCTTCCAAACAAACCTTTTAAGAGAAGAAAATAAATTAGGGATAAAATAGCCTGGTCAGTAGGAAGAAATGTTAGCAATTTTGCTAAAAGTCCTGGCAGTCTAGAAAATAGATCGATACTTTTCTCGGTAGGCTGCAGCAGTGCCTGTCTCAGTAATTAGTTAATATAATTTTCACAAATACTTTACCTGTTTTCTTAATAATGAAACCAGAAAAGACAATGTGCATCAGCCACCCAGAGATGTAAATTACTAGCAATATCAATTGTTACTTTCAGGTTTTGTAAAACTCATTGCCCTCTCTGGGCCTGGTAATTTCTGTCCAACACTGGGCCTTCCTGCAGGCCTCTGTGGATCTGCCTGAGTGTGGAACCGTAAATCATACCTGAGCAATCCTTTCGGCTATATCCTTACAGAACTGATTGGGATTTTCGAAATGCTGAATCAGCTGGGGCAGGAGACACAAAACATTCAGTGGAAACCCTGGGTTAGAGAAGATAGAATGGAGATGCTGAGCGTGGTGTATTTTAACTGTTAACAGTGGGAAGGCAACATTACAGATTTCATTCTGAGGTGATGCAAAAGCAGTCTTCTGAAGCAACTTTAATATGATCTAACAAAATCCAGGAAAAATGCACAACCACAATGGCCCCAGTTCGGAGTCACTGATATAGATCTGTAATTTTCAGATACAATGGCTGTCCTGCCATGGACTGTAAATAAGAATGTCTGGCGTAGATTTTAAAAAGCACATTAAAAGGAACCAAAGCACTAGTTTGAAATTTTTCTCAAAAAACAGATATTTTAAGGAAAAGCTGTATGAGAGGACATAGGCCAGTCAATTTAAGTCTTACTCATGTCATCAAAAAGACTCTTTAAAATGATGAGCACCACTTAGTAGCACTGTATGAAGCTCCAGCTTCATGAAAAGAATTCTGGGCCACATGCCCTGGTATTAACAATCTAGTTTGTTCAGCTTAATTCAAAATAATAGGGAATCAAGAAAATTTTCAAGAAGAAAAGAAAGGCTAGGAAAAATAAAAGATCTAGGAGTTAAGAAAAAAGGGAAAAAATGTCTGTACAAGAGCAACGGAATAAACTAACAGTATCTGCAATTATATCTGGAAAGCATAGGGAAATGACTAATATATATTACTTCTGCCCCTTTTATGCTATTGCCTTAAAATATCTTCTACAATATAAATAATGAAGACATACGTTATATAGAAATTTAAAATAAAAAAAAAAACTATTCCCAAAGAACCATTTCTAAGCAGACTGTCACAAGCAGTAAGCCCACATGATCTTACACTAAACCTGAACACAATAACCAGCAGAACTGTGGTGAGAAGCGCGTGAGTGATGTTGGCTTTACCAATGGCTTGGGATGAATCCACCATGGATACTTTGGACACTGGCGTCAGCAAACTGAAAAGTTGTAGGGTAAGGTCTGTGGTGGTGAGAGAGGTGAATCCTTTCAGCAGCAGCTGCTGCAACCCTGAGAAGTCTGCCCACTTGAGCTGCGCCTGGAGTTTCTCAAGTTTTTCTCGGTTCTCAGCTTTATCGAGTGGCATGTGAGCTAGCAGTCTATTCAAAAGCCTTAAGGCCATTAGGTATTCAAACTCAAAGTCAGATTCCATCAAGGCCACTGTGACCCAAAAGATGGTGGCCAACAGGTTGGTTGGATGATTTATGTGTGATGGGTCTGTGAGGCTGTCCTTCAAGGAAGAGGAGCTTCTGGTTTTTGAGGAGAGCCCTTGTTGGGTACAAGCCTGAATTCTGTCCAGTGTGGCGCTCCGAGGTGGGTCTGAGGATCGGTCAACAACACCAAACTTCTTGGGCACAGAGAAGCTTCTTTGATGCCGGCTCCGTTCTGCGGTGGCTGTGTTGCCACTGGCTGTCCCAGGGTTCACATTTAGTTGTCCTGTGCTCTTTCTGCTTGCTGTTAGTTTAGTGCTGGAGCTCAAATCTGGTGATGAAGAGCTGGGTATAAAAATAAAAAGTTCACTAGAAGCCCAGCATGCTTCACTGAACAGCCAGTCCTTCTAAGATCCACTGATGAACAATAAGGGAGGGAAATCATTCTTTGGAAATACTACTTTCTAGTCATTTTTTCCCCTATATTCTTAAACTTAAAGGAATAAATTTCTTTATTCTTAAACTTTAAAAGTATGAAAAACAAAACTTAAGCAGAACAACTCTCACCAACAAAACAACAGTGATACCTAATACTGACTTGTGCTTACTGAAAGATTAAAGAAATAAGCAGCTGGCCATAAATTTACTGATCTTTCATTTATCTTTTGTTTGAACTTGGGTAGGAGTAATTACAAACTAAAACGTGCCTGATAGGTACAAACTTTAATATTCCATTAACTGACTGATAAGGAGAACAGAAATGGAAATGATGTTATCTAGAAAGAAAAAAAGTTAGTAAATGTTAGTATCAAAGGAAATTTTTTGCATTTATAAAAATTTATGAAAAATGATTTCTAAGTTTATTTCAGGCTAAAAAGATAAAACTAAGAACATTCTTGATAAATCTTTATTGATTTAAATAAATCTGTAGGTTTATATAGATAAATATGTATGATGTTAGCAATCACACCAAAATTACTTATCCATAAAAAACACTCAACTTAAAAATGAAACAAGGGGCTTGCCCAGTGGTTAAGTGCACACATTCTGCTTCTCGGCGGCCCGGGTTTCGCCTGTTTGGATCCCGGGTACAGACATGGCACCACTTGGCACGCTATGCTGTGGAAGGTGTCCCACATAGAAAGTAGAGGAAGATGGGCATGGATATTAGCTCAGGGCCAGGTTTCCTCAGCAAAAAAGAGGAGAACTGGCAGTAGTTAGCTCAGGGCTAATCTTCCTCAAAAAAAAAAAAAAAGAAAGTAACAAGGTCCAATGTGATATAACATTACTGACTCAATTTCAAGCAAGATAAATTCAGTTATACAAACAGAATATAGAATTGTGAATGATTTGAAATGGGTTATTAAACATTGGCAGGAGCAAAATGAATTAAAAAATAAAAAAGATCCTAAGGTAGGAATTTCTGCAAGTAAAACCAACATTTATTCCAACTGTTTTTTTTTTAAAGATTGGCACCTGAGCTAACATCTGTTGCCAATTTTCTTTTTTTTCTTTTCCTTTCTTCTTCTCCCCAAAGGCCCCAGTACATGGGTGTATATTCTAGTTGTGAGTGCCTCTGGTTGTGCTATGTGGGATGCCACCTCAGCATGGCTTGATGAGTGGTGCCATGTCTGAGCTCAGGATCCAAACCCGCGAAACCCTGGGCCGCTGAAGCAGAGCACACAAACTTAACCACTCGGCCACAGGGCCAGCCCCCTAACTGTTTTTACAGTGATGGTTCACATCAGTTTTGTATATATTCATTTAAAAATAATATGTAGTTTTAGTTTACAGTGTGATAAATAGGACAACTATTATACAAAATTTGAAAAAATACTCAGACGTAAAAAAGAAAATAAAAAATCATTAATATTTGTATTATTTGGAGATAACATTTGGTGTCTACCTTGCTGACATTTTAAAATACTTATATAACATATATATATGTGTGTGTGTGTGTGTGTGTCATAACTTCCTTTTTCTTTTAACTTAAGAAAATGTCATACATGCTTTGTTAGGTTGTAAATAGACCTCAAAAACTATATTTTCTTTTCTTTCTTTTTTTTTTTTTTGGTGAGGAAGATTAGTCCTGAGCTAATATCTGCTGCCAATCCACCTCCTTTTGCTTGAGGAAGATTGTCCCTGAGCTAATATCCATGACAATCTTCCTCTATTTTATGTGGGATGCTGCCACAGCATGGCTTGACAAGTGGTGTGCAGGTCTGTGCCTGGGATTCGAACCTGTGAACCCCAGGCTGCCAAAGCAGTGCAGGTGAACATAACCACTATGCCACTAGGCTGGCCCTGCCTCCCCCGGCCCCTGCAAAAAACTAGATTTGTTCTTTGGACTTTGCCCGAAGTCCAGGCATCTCCCAAACATTCAGTACAGTCTCTTTGATTTCAAAATGTCATTAAGCTGGTTCTCACCGAGATAATACAGTTAAGAGATCACTGTTCTTCAAGCAGTCAGACAAGTTATCCACGGCAGCTTCCAAGGTAAGGAGTGCTTCCATTACATAACCCTGCAAACATGCAAAGACAACATTTTACACTGCTTGTAGCTACTGTTAACTTCCTGTAGATAAATTTAATTAATGCAAACTTTATTCAAATGATGGTAATATCATTGAAAGCTAGACAGGCATCACTATTTTAATTTACGAAGCCTAAAAACAAATTTTAAAGGCCACTTAGGAAATTCAGATGGCTTAGAAGTTAGCAGATAATCATGAAGATTTATTTCCCTAGGTCTGAGGTCCTCAACAGATGAATTTCATCTGAAATCCAACAGGGAAGGGGCAAGGCTAAAGGGGCAAGCATGGTCCCTGGCAGAGAGGGATGGTGGGCATTTGAAATACAGAATGGCAATGTCTGAAAGCCAGATATTAAGACATGAGGTATGAGAAAGGCTGTGCCTCAGCGGCATTTTCCAATGGCCAGAAGGAAGAAAAGAAGCTAGAGTCTACTGGCATGCAGGCCTCCTGAGATGCAGGAACGTTCCTGATGGAAAGGAATGGCTGGGCCCAAGCTACAGAGCTTGCAGTGCTCTTGGTGTTCAACCTTCCCAGCTCCCCAGTCTCTGGAGTCCCCAGTCTTCAGGGTCTTCTCGTGGCATCTACTCTCTCTGTTATTTCTTCCAGTTCTTCTCAGTTTAGTGAAGGCTAACTACAGAGAGAGGGGTGGTGCTTTGCAAAGACACAATGGAGATCCCTTCTTTGAGTGGAGAGATTGCACAATTGCATCTTAGGTTTTAGCAAAAAGACAAAACAATATTAAATAACTCCCCCATGCCCTGCCAAATAAAACCAACAACAAAAACAACAAAGGAGTCACCAAAGGATTTCAGTTGTTGGCTCAATAAAACAGTAACCACTGGATTTCTAGAACAATGCTCCTTGAAGTGATTTTTGTAAATACAAAAGTCAACATTTAAAAATTTTCAAGTAAATTATACATGCCCAAATGGCTAGAATAATTTGCAGGAGAAAGAAGGCTCAAAGAAAGTTAACTCCTCATCTTTGAAATGCGAGAAGATGGATGAGTTCAGTGGTCTTTCCTTCCATACCTGAATCTCATCTCCATGTTCTCCAATCACCTCTACCAGTCTTGAGAGAACGTCAGACAAGGCATGTGCTGACAGAGGCTGTTTGAGTGCCCGGAATATCTGGAAGGACCGACCGGCATAGTGCCTTGAAGAGCTTGCGAGGGCTGTCTGTAACGCAACTTCACTCAAGTGTTGCTCCAGATGGAAACCTAGGGCCCAAAGAGGTTAGGTCAGCCACTACTCTGAGAACTGTGGGGCATCAGTTATCTGTAAGTATAAAACAGGCTAACTGCACAGATCTACCTCCTGGGTGGTATGTACTTACCATTTTAAAATAAAAACTACATTTGAATAAATCTTAAGGAGGCAGAAGCTTTGGAACAAGATGGTCCTGTTTGGGGATCAAGGGTTTTGAGACTCTGGGAAACTTAGTCTCTATGAGCCTATTTCCTTACCTTTAACTTGTGAATAATAGCATCTATCTCATAGAATTATTGTGAAAATTTACTTAAAAAATGCTTTGTACAATGTCTGACGCATAATATGTGCTCACAAATGTCTTATTTATTACCCTGCTATTTTTCAACACCGTTCTTCTGTACTACTTTTTACTTAGAATACCTTCACTCCTTTTTTCATAAGAGAATTTGTTAGAAACAAATTTTCAGAGGACTTGTGTATGTAGCGGGAGGAGGTTAGTGGATCTAGTCAACTCTACACACGACCAAGGCCCGTGCCAAAGTCTTTGCTCTTCAGAATAGTCTATAAAAATGCAGATGTGTAGATACTGTAAAGAAGGCAGCCATCATTTAAACTTTAGGCTAAATATTTGTTCTTCCAATAGCATGAAGGTAATCTCAGTCATCAGAAAACCATTTGGTCAGATGGAGATGAAGTTGTAAGGTAAAGCCCATGACTGAGTCCTGGGCCATTAAACTGTACATGTGCTGTGACTCAGGAGGGAGAAAACCAGGCCAGGAGAGTCAGAGGCCATGATGAAAACAGCAATTCTGGCTGTCTCTGTGATCTGGAAGGCCCGGCGGCACATTTGATTGTCACATGAAAGTGGACCAGGAGGGGTAATTCATTGTTATTGTTCTTAGCTGCTGCTTGGCTGTTTGACCCTAGGGACATGTAGACTGTACAAGAAAATGTTCCCGCCAAGCAAACAAAGGGTCCTGGAAAATGGACTTAGGGTGGGAAATACAGAAATAAACCCATGTAGGCAGTTCACAAATTATGAATGAGTCATGTTTCAAAATAGTTTGTTATGTCTTTATTTTGCTTTTCAAAACATATTTTCCTACTTAGGCCATTTTATATGTGGGGTTAGGTCCCCTGGCAATGAACAAAAGCTTATTCAAATCATAATGCTAGAACTATAATAGTAAGATTGCAGAACTCCCCCCACCCCCCCACCATGACAATGTCCTTTGGGAAAAGCTATTTAATGTGTAGCAGAGAAAAGGAATAATTCCTTCTGTCCCCAGTCACACAGTGACCCTATACTTCCCAGCCTTCCTTGCAGTTAGATGTGACCTCGTGCCTGAGTTCTGGCCAGTGGAATGTGGGAAGAAGCAGTGGATGCTTGGTTCAGGCCTGGCATATAAACTCCTCCTGAGGAGTCCTCCACTCACTCGTTCTTCCTCCACCTGCTGGCTGGACGCAGAGGGTCTATAGAGGCCTCTGAGCCTAGGGGCTGGCAGAGCCTCAGCATGGAGGGTCTCTGAAGCAGCAGGTGGAAGGCCGTCTGCCAAACATCCACCCTGAACTATTATGTGATCCAGAAATAACCTTCTATTGTGTTAGGCTTCTGAGCTTTGAGGGTTGTTTGTTACAGCAGCTATGCTACCCTGACTAATACACTGTTTCCAGGAACATATTTTATTGGGCTGTAGTGGAAACAGGCGGAAAGCAGAGATGGACAAAGAAATTGCGGTGGGTAAAAATAGCTTGGGCAATGTGTGAGAAGACTGAGACTCTAAGCAGCCTGAAGCAGCCTCTGAGAATACAGTACAGGCATTTGTATATTTTCTCATTTTTTTTTTTAAAGATTTTATTTTTTTCCTTTTTCTCCCCAAAGCCCCCCACTGTTACATAGTTGTATATTCTTCGTTGTGGGTCCACCTAGTTGTGGCATGTGGGATGGTGCCTCAGCGTGGTTTGATGAGCAGTGCCATGTCCGCGCCCAGGATTCGAACCAACGAAACACTGGGCCGTCTGCAGCGGAGCGCACGAACTTAACCACTTGGCCACGGGGCCAGCCCCCTATATTTTCTCATTTTTATGATCTTCATATAATCAAGAGTTTTAGACAAATTAATGGTTCACACAGAAACAGTACATTTCTTCCTTTGGGCTCTGTTCAGTTATTAAGTGACTTTTAAGTGGGGGAAAACAGCAAATGTAAATAGTCTTAATATTTCAAAGAAATTCCACAGAGGAAACTCACAACAAGAAATGGCAATCCTATTCCTGGAATGACTCCCATTTCAGTCTATCAGTATTTTTTGTTTTTTATTAAGTATCCTCTGATAATGAAAAGAGATGTGGCTAACCTGGAATGTTTCAAACTGTGAGATGTGCTGTCAGAGCCCCTTGGAAAGCCACTGAGCCATGTTTAATAGGGCCAGCCTGGTGCGTGAAAAAGGTAGAGATGGTTGTTGCATCACGCTGAGGAACCGAATTTAAATTTCACACACAAATCAGCTCAGGCCATGTTGAATCAGAACAGAATTCAGCTAAGGGCTTAAATATTATGATGCTACTATAATCTAATTAAGAGTCACATTGTGTTCAGAATATTGAGTAGTCATTGGCACAGGACTTGTTAGCAAATACTTTTAAAGTCAAAAACATTTTATTACAAAATTTTTTTTTAAACCAGTTTGCAAGGCTGACAATTTCTCACAGTTGAGTCTGATGACAGTCAAGTAATTAGATTTAAATAAAACATTATATGCACAGTTTAATTCTAGGGAGATAAATGAAGCAAGGAGAACGGTGACCTTGGGGAAATTATTTGATAGAGCATAATGCAAATATACGTGACATTAACAATCACTCAGTGAGGGACATCTGAAATAAGCTTCGAAAGTCCCCTATGAACATTCTTCTGTTATCGAAGCCCAATGCAGGACCATATACATGGTGTGTAGTCATAAGGGGAGAATGAGCTCCATTATAGAAAAACGCTGGAAGTCCAATTTGGGGAAATAGGATGAAGTACCTGATTTGGAATCTTTAAATACGGATACAACGTGACGCAGAAAATTAGTGAGCTGTTCAGCACTCTTCGAATTCTGATTTTTAGGCGTGATGTCTTCATGGCACCAAAGTGGACCAAATGCCCTTAAAGAAAATAAGCAAAATGTCAAAAATATTGCTATCATTTTGCATTTTTAAAACCACATATGTAGTTCTAACTCCAAAGATGCAATACATGTTTTTAAAATTTTACTAATTAATATGGGGGTGAATTTCAGTCTTAGAAAGCTTAACAGTATACTCAAAGCAGACCTAGCTAATCTGTGGAGACATACTCTTTCTTAAGTTTTATTTATAAAATTAAAACCTCACAACATTAAAACTTCTCAATTCACCAGAACAGTGTGTGGCACATAATAGGTGTGACATAAGTGTTTGTTAAATAAAATGATATAAAATATAGATTTAGACACAGGCTTAATTTGAACATTTGCAGAGAGAATGCTTTTACCAGCATTACTTCATTAGGTTGCCAGATACCATAGAACCAAATTGAAGATACAGCTTCTGTTGTCTACTTGGTTTTCAACAGTAAGAATGGGATGGAGCCAGATGTGAGAATTTCAGAGAACACCCTTCTCAACATGTGGTGTTGACAATGGTGAGTGGTGACACTGCCTTTCTTCTCCATGAATGATTTAGGCCTCTGAAGTACCCTGTATGTAGGCACATCAGCCCCCTTCCTAAGCTTCCTGCATATTAAATCCCATAGTGAGCTGAGAGCTGTGCAGAATACCCTGAACCATCATTAATGGAGGAGAGAAAATGCTCTTTTTTCATTTTTTGCATTAATTGATATGTTAGTTGAAGAAAGAAAAACTATGCACCATACCAGATAACACATGTACAGACGAGACTTCCAGGCCTTAACTCACCGAGACAGGAGAGCACACCCCAGGTCACAGGTAAGCATGCTTTTACACAAATACTGAACCTCAGGGTGCTAGAAATTCTGAAGCCTTATAAGTGAACTTGTTTATTAGAAGAACCAGAAGACCTGAAAAAACAGGATTGCTTGTAGTTTTTCTTGATTTTGATTATTATTAGTTTGATTCCTTTCCTATCATGTTTCTGGTCTCTGACTTCCATTCATAAATGACTCCTGGGAGGAGATAAGCAGACAGTGGTCCCCTCTGTCGCTGCTCCTGGGTCAACCGTGGCTATTATCTTTGGTTTCCAGAGTGATGTTCTTTGCAAAGTCTCAGAACTCCCAGATCCTGGCAGCTCTAGATGATTAAAGTCATGTTCACCACGGGGTGCTACTATCTCCTGCCTCCATCTGCTGCGTCGTCATTATACACAAATCTCCCTGCCCAGCAACTAGGACATCAGTGGGATCTTAGACAACTTCTACAGTGTCTGCCTTGTACACAGACTCCAGCAGGTGCAATTTAGAAGAGAAAATAGGACTCTGCTAGAACTCCGGGATCACTTTCCCATCTGTGTGGCTTTAAAGTGATGGCATTTTGCCCCCAATATCGAGCTGAAAACAATAGCCTGTTTCCTAACCCCTCATTACCTGGTTGTTAGAAACTCAATGAGCTTGTTCGCCTTCTCATCCGTTTCAGCGGCTGTGTCCACGTCTTCCACCTCTTGGGTCATCTGCGGGAGGTTCCCACTGCTCCCTCCCAGACTGATGCTGGAGGAGGTGGAACTGGAGCTAAGCCCCGAGTCTGGAACTGGGGATGACTGGTCCTCTCTCAGAAAGTCAAAGCCACCTGGTGGGAGAAAAAGGTCAAGGTGGAATGTACAAGGCAGGGCACTTAATGAGGTCAGGAGGTGAGGGTACAGAAGTGTGTATTTAAATTTTTTGGAGAAAACATTTAATTTTGGCTATGTGATCAAATGAGACTGATATTCTTTCCTTGCTTATGGTATAGTTGCACTGCTGTGTAAACCAGCGTTTTTGGTAATAGAAGGTGATCTGCTATTTTCTACTCTGGTGTTTTTTTTTTCCTAAAGATTGGCACCTGAGCTAACATCTGTTGCCAATCTTCCTTTTTTTCCTTCTCCTCCCCGAAGCCCCAGTACATAGTTGTATATTCTAGTTGTAGGTCCTTCTGGTTGTGCTATGTGGGATGCTGCCTCAGCATGGCTTGATGAGCAGGGTGTCCCCACCCAGGCTCCGAACCAGCAAAACCCTGGGCTGCCGGAGCGGAGTGCACAAAGTTAACCACTCAGTCATGGGGCTGGCCCCTACTCCAGTGTTTTAACTGATGCTTTCTGCAAAAGAAGTGGGGTGTGGGTGGGTGTGTGTGTGCCTGTGTGTACATGCACAGGTTGATGAACAGTTCTACAATACATTGGGACCCAATTGTGCATTAGTAAATTATATCTTGGAATTATACTACTTAAATATGTGAAATGATACTGCTTTTGAGGATACCAGCAACTGATGGCTGATGAGTAAGTTATACATAACATTTTAGAGTAAATGTGTCCAGAATTGTGAATATTATGTGCATATTAATAATTTTAATAAACTATGTCTCATGGTAGTCAAAGAAATATGGTCTAAGCAAATACTATGTTTTTTTCCCCACTACAGATTTGGGTATCATTCTATATTTCTGGGTGTGTTGCGGTTTGAAATTGTATATGTGTGACCATCCCTTTTCTCCTCCTTAATAATCATAAAAAGTACATAGTTCTGGTATGTCTGACAGATAGACTGAATTAAGAGTATGAAGCCCTGGGTCTGAATAGCATCTTTGCCATTTATTTTGTAATCTCAGGGAGTTTATAATAACTTCTCGGTACCTCAGTTTCCTGTTATAATAAGATAAAGACAATAATTTCTATCACAAAGGTTTTTAATGTGGATTTGAAAGCAACTATAGTTGAAATTAGGTATTCGATAGATATTTAATAAATGTTTATGAAAGGGAGACGCTTTTCATACACCTATTCCATGTGTGCTATAGATTCAATCATTTTAGCTCTCTCGTTTTTCCTGCCTGTGGTGTATTTTGTATTTTGTTTTGTAAATCCCCACTCTAACCCATTTTATGCCACATCAGTGTTAATAGTGGATGCAAAACTGATGCACTCAAAGATACATGGCTTAACAGACATTACAGTTTTCTCAGCCTAAAGCCATGTGCTTAAGGGAATACATCCTTATCCTGGGGTGTTAGAACAGCCAGAACTCTTCAGATTCTTTTAATTAAGTCTCTAGAGTAAAGAGTTTTGTGTCTCTGAGAGGCTATTGATAGATTATGTTCGATTAAGTGTAGCTAGGTTCAAAACAAAGAGCTTAAACCGTGGTCAGTGGTCTGTACATCTCAGAGTTAATGACTTCATATTTGTTTTCCAAGGAAACATGTTAACGTCTCTCAGAAGGTAAGACAGTGCTGAGTACAAGTGATGAATAAAAGGGACATCCTTTTCAAGGTTATGAAGAAAGTCGGTGGTGACATATGAAATGCCATACCATAACCTGAGCCAGCATAATGTACGAAATAATTAGGTAAAAAAAGTAGCCCCAGAGCTCTGTTAGTTCATCATTTTAAGATATTCTAAATGTTCTGGTTCTAAGTGAAAACCACTGATCAACCCTTTGGGGAAAATTTTCATAAACAGCTGGACACAGCAGTGTAATTTCTTTGACTCAGCTAATGCTTTCTGTTCTCTTTTCTAAGAAGAAATTTTTGGTTTCAAAACAGCAATGGTTTTTAATAGATTTCCACTAATGGTGCCTCCCAGAGAGGTCAGTCATTTAATAAAGTGAAAATTCCTTCAGGGGAACTAGAAGGTACACCTGGCATCTCGGCAATGGTTCTCAAGGAGATGGAGATGGTCACTGTTTTCTGCATTCTCATCCTTCAGTGTCCTAGACAGATGCTCTCGGCCAATGGACATCTTAATGTTTTATGCATCAATAAGAACATATTTAATGAGAGCAGCAACATAACAATAATAAGGAAAATATATCTGAAAATATTCAGTAATGAAGGATTCTGAAAGGCAAGTTAACATCAAGTGAAATGGTGCATATATGTTGTGCTGTTATTTTATCACTTGGAAAGTTAGGGGGTAACAGCATTGGAGAACGGAAGCTGGACTCCATGGACACCTTCAGTTATCTTGTATTTGTGACCCTGTCTCAGGCTCCCTGCCACTCCTTCTTTTGTTACCTGTGTAGAGATATTCAGGTTGATAAGCTGGCTGAACTGTTAGGGTCTTAGCTTCACCCATCTCTCGAGTCTGCAGGAGCACGGAAGCAATGGCATGAAAACTGCTATTGCAAGAGAGGGCGATCAAGAGGTGAAGAAGCAATTTCTTGCTGTGTTCAAAGACTTCGGGCCGGTAATGGTCCAAACCTGGAACAAAACGGTGGAATCTCTTAGTATAAACAAATTTTAAGCTCATTTAGATTCCAGGGATAGTAAAGATTCCAAGATACCCGGGAGGAACATGTTAAAAGAATGTTTAGTTTTCTTTGTTATTGTTTGTGTTACCAACATAAAGAAGTTGGGCTTAGGAAAAATAAAATGCTTTATTCCTTGAATCAAATGTTCTCATAAAATGCTGATAGATGGACTTCTCTTGACCTTTCTTTAGCATCTGACATGGTTAGCATTCCTCCTGCTTTGTTCTCTTCCCTGGATCTCCCTGTTACTGAAGGATTCTAATTTTATTCATCTCTCTGTAACTGAACTCCTTGGCTGGCTGTTCCTCTTTCCATTTTTGCTCTACAACTTGGGTATTTTAAAATCTCAGTGCTTGGCCCGCTGTGCTCTATATTCTTTCTCTCTGTGCACTGACCGTGCCTCATAGCTTTAAATTCATCACATCTAGCCAAAGACCCTCAAAGAGGCCAACTGGTTTTGCATATCCTTATAGATATAGCATTAGTGAGGGACCACCCTATTTATATTGTAGCATTAGGACAATTTTAAACAAAGACTGATCAACTGAAATTGTAGGGCAGATGTTACAAAAAGGCAATGAAAAATGGAGGAGACTAAATATTTCAGAAATGAGGAAAGCAGGATGTCAACGTAAAAGGAAAGCTCTATGGATTACCTCTATATGGTTTTGACCCTATTGGCTAGAATTCCTCTCAGATCCAGTCTTACCTAAGAAGACAGCATGAAGTAATAATGGTAGATGAAGAGCCCAATCTTCTCTTACACTGTGATCCACCACCATCTCAGTCATAAAAATTACAGCAATATTGCACCTAATCAATGAAATGATGACATTAATGCAACTTCTAAAGAGGATGGAACTATACTTATAGATCATTAAGTCACAATTAAATATAACTCTTAAGCCTTGCTGAAGTGTTATGTAACACTCTTCTTTCAGGGAAATGGAGCTTAACTTCTGACATTGCACAGAGCTCCACGAGAAGAAGAAACATCAGTTGAGCTAATCACATAACAGAACTCTACTAGTCACCTAGGTAAATAAGACCTGAGGGATGAAGAGAAATAGAAGACAAAAGTCCTCTCTTCTTACAATCTAAAAAGCATAACAGAATGAATACCCATATTAAGATTACATCAAAGAAAAATTCAAAGGCCTACAAGGCAGCTTTGCATGTTGGTTAATATTGGACCACACTCTGCCAATATACTGAGAGCTGCAATTCAAGTCGTGCATGGTCTCTCTGATTTCAAAGGTCATTTCACTTGATGGGACCTGGAATAGGTTTCTCTCTTCTCATAGGAAGAAAATCCAGTAAAGCTAAGTAGTTGTTTCTCTCTACCTGCACATGCTGCTCACCTGTGGAGTGGCCCCCGAGGAGTGATGGTCTCTGGGAGGTAGTCAACCAGGGGGGCCCAGCATCCTCCAGTACAAGGCATCGGTAAGGGCTGCGGCTGTTTGGTCTCTGTGATAGTCAACAGCCAGCCCGTGTAGGGAGAAATTGGGTCATCTGTGGGGTGAGAAAGACAAGCATGCTTTACTATTTTCAGGGCGAGATTTTTGTTTTCCCTACTTGGTGTTTTTAGAAAGAATCTTACAAACTCATGCTTGTAAAAATAACTTTCTAACCATTCAATTTGGTGAGTATGAATTACATCATCAAATGGGTTAGAATTACTAGATTAAGTTTCTTTCACCCCTTTATTTTTTGGATACATACTTTATAGTTACTCACTATAGAGTGACGGAAAATACAGATACACAAAAAGAAAAACATTAAATCATATGAATTTCCATCACTGTGAAAACTTGCTCTTTCTCTGATCTCCCCCATCTCAGTAAAATGCAATTCCATTATTTTCAGTTTGCTTAGGTCAGAGTCATCTCTGACTTCTCTCTCACATCTCACATCCAACTCATAATCATGATGATAGTAAAAATAATAAAAATAACAACATTAGAACTAATAAAGAGAGCACTTACTTTGCGCTAGGCACTGGTCTATACATTTCACATATTAATAATGCAATAATAGGTACCTATTATCCCTATTTTTAGAGGAGAAACTGAGGTTAAGTAACTTGCTACAATCAACATATTCAGTGAGCTCTACCTTCAAAATGTATCTAGAATATGACCGCTTTTCACCATTGTCGCCATCACTACTATCCTAGTCGAAGCCACCACCCTCCCTCACATGGGTTACTACGGTATCTTCCTTACCGTCTCCCTGCTTCCATCCTTGCCCCTCTACAGTCTGTTTTCCACAGAGTAGCCAGTCATCCTTTTTTTTTTTAATTGAGGTATAATTCATCAGAGCAATCCTTTTAAAATAGAAGCTCATTCACATCTCTTTTTCTGCTTAACACTCACCAGTGGCTCCCCTTCTCGCTCAAAATGAAATCCAAAATCTACACCATGGCCTTTCAGCTCTTACAAGATCTTCCTCCTACTACTCTCTTGGCTTATCTCCTACAACCGTCCCCCTTCCTCACTCCGCCCCAGTCACCCTGGCTTTCCTGCTGTTCTGTGATCGTGCTAGGCACTGCCCGGCTTCAGGGCCTTCACATCTACTGTTGCCCATGGCTGCGTGTCTGTTCTCCAGGCAGCTGCGTGGCTCACTCCTTTACTTCATGCAAGTCTCTGCCCAAGTGTCACTGTATCACAGGATTTCCATGACCATTCTATTAAGATCCACCTGCATCCCCATCACTTTCTGTCCCCTCACTCTGCTGTAGTTTTCCTCCCTGGCACAGATCACCCATTCACCGGCCCTGACTGCCTCCCCTGCTCTAACACAAGCTCCATGAGAGCGAGGACTTTCTCTATTTTGTTCATTTCTTGTTTCCCTAGTACGTAGAACAGTATCTGACACATCGTAGGGGATCAATAAGTTTCTTTCTTTCTTTCTTTATGCATGCTGAGGAAGATTCGCCCTGAGCTAACATCTGTGCCAAGCTTCCTCTATTTTATATGTGGGTCACTGCCACAGCATGGCCGCTGATGAGCGGTATAGGTTCACACCCAGAAACTGAACCAGGGCCACCAAAGCAGAGTGCACTGAACTTAACCATTAGGCCACAGGGATGGCCTCAATATTTTTTGAATAAATTAATGAACTTCCTCAACATTGTCTTTTTTTTTTTTTGAGGCAGATTAGCCCTGAGCTAACTACTGCCAGTCCTCCTCTTTTTGCTGAGGAAGCCTGGCCCTGAGCTAACATCCGTGCCCATCTTCTTCTGCTTTATACATGGGATGCCTACCACAGCCTGGTGTGCCAAGCAGTGCCATGTCCACACCTGGGATCCAAACTGGCGAACCCTGGGCCGCTGAGAAGCGGAACATGTGAACTTAACTGTTGCGCCACCAGGCCGGCCCCTCGACATTGTCTTTAAAGTAATCACAGCAACAAGTTTCATGGACTTCTTTCTTTCTTTTTTTTTTTTTAAAGATTTTATTTTTCCTTTTTCTCCCCAAAGCCCACTGGGACATAGTTGTATATTTTAGTTGTGGGTCCTTCTAACTGTGGCATGTGGGACGCAGCCTCAGCATGGCTTGATGAGTGGTGCCACATTGGCGCCCAGGATCCGAACCAGCGAAACCCTGGGCCGCTGCAGCGGAGTGTGCAAACTTAACTACTTAGCCACGGGGCCGGCCCCTGGAGTTATTTCTTTTAATGTTCTCAATATAGGCCAGTGGCATTCAAGACAAGCAATTCCATTTGGTGTCATCTGATATGACTCAGGTATATGGCTTCAGACAAGGTGACTTAATTCTGGGATAAGCTTTTGTATATTAAGAGGAAGGATTATTTCATGATTTTTAGGCAGTTTCTCCCAAATACAGGTTTTCTTGGTTGCACTTTTGAAAAGTAGTGAGAGGTAGTTGATTTGATGCTGCTGGTCCAGCACAGACTGCTGGCCTTAACAGTTAGCAGAGCTGGAGGAGGGGATGCCTTCTTATGAAAACTGAGGCCTGGGACTGGGACAGGCACTAGAACCAAGCATAGCTCACTTCCCCTGGGATATGCGCTAAGGGAGTTTCCAAGGGTAAGATCAGTCTTCGCCTCAGAAAGTGACTGCTGGCTCTTTTTAACTCACGGAAAAAATCAGCAACTAGAGCCCTATAATTCTCTGCCATGACGCTTGGCCACAACAAATTTAGTCAGGAAAAAATTTAAAGCAGGTATGACAGTCACTTATCTCAGTCCTCTCAGTAAATTACCCACAGAATGTCTCACTTTCAACAAATTAATTTCCCGACTAACTGTCCAGGATAAGTTAGTTGCAAAATGCACTCCTAATCAATTAGCTCCTCTACAGTAAAATTCAAAAGGGGAGCAAAAATGGGAGAATACTGATGAATTGAAAGAAAGAAACCTGTGAGATTTCTGCTAGGAAAGGATATACTATTCTTTGTTTCAATGATGTTCTCAGATATACATCCAGTCAGCAAAAATGTACTGAGAAGCACTGAGTTGGCCTAAAACTAGTTTTCTACAGTCAGGTCTAAACCACTATGAGTCAGCTGCTATCCAGCTTAATTTAGGAATTTAGGAGGAAACAATTGCCCTTAACATATAACAGACACCTGGCCATAACATTTTGGAACTGAGCCTACTAACTTTTGCTTCTCTTTTGCCATAGGCCATATCCATCAGTGTGTAGCTGGAACCAAAAATACATCAGGGAGGACCCAGTTACCAAAGTCCTGAGGGTATTTGTGCCCTAGTAGACATGCTGCTTCCTCCAAGACAGCCAAATCAAGTCCTATTACTTGAACACCTGGAAAAGGATCTTGGCATATATTTTATGGACTTTCAGTGCTGAGGATCTGTGTAAGTAGCTCATTTCATTTTCTCTTTTAATGAGTAATTTAAAATACAGTCATGCACCACATAATGACATTTTGGTCAAAAATAGACCGCATATACGACAGTGGTCCCATAAGATTAGTACCATGTGGCCTAGGTGTGTTGTAGGCTATACCATCTAGGTTTGTGCAAGTACACTCTATGATGTTTGCACAGTAACAAAATCATCTAATGACACATTTCTCAGAATGTTAGTTAAGCGATGCATGTCTATATAAGCTCTCAGTACCCAAACTACATGCTGTGAACTCTAATTTCTTTGGCCAATAATGGTAATCATGTAAAGGATATTTCTGACATATGACTCAAGTGAATTAAAATGCTACTAAAATTTTCCTATTAAAATGCTGTTCTTACTGGTACAACAAATTTACAAACATTTCTAGGTAAAATAGAGGACATAATGATAATATTAGACTCCTTTTTATGTCTTATCTGAATTTGTAATAGTTTTTTCTCTTTATAAATATTTCCATGACTTTATTTTTCTTTTTGTTCATAAAGTCAGTGATATGAATTTATATAATAATATCCATTTTATTACAATTATCCTTTGAAATTCACTATTTTAATAAATATAAGGAATGTGAGGTTTTAATACGAGGGCTCTATAGATATATTTTTGAAATGATTACTTTATTTATTGTAGTGTTTCTACCAAACTCAGTGTCCTGTACCCAGAACAAAGAGATACACTTTAAAGGAATCAACTGGCAAAGGACAGGAATATTCCTAATGTAAAATCCACAGTCATAGAATGTTATGTTTTGTTATACCTGCCACATTCTGGGGGAATCAGGATTTGACTGCTTAATGTTTTCATAATTCAATTTTTCTGTACTCAAATTTTGGGTTACAAAATATTACACAGTAACTAGACTTTTCTTGAACCAAGAACTCTCCATTTCTTGGGTCCTACTCTCCTCATCTGTAAAATCTGGTCCCACCTAGAATTAACGGTCTGTGCTCCTGAGAGTCAACTATTTGATGTCTGGATGGTACAGACCCCTGATGGACACAGAAGGGAGGGAGAATACAAACAGCTTTATTTTATTCATACTGACAGTTCTAGTGAAATGTTTTATAGGAACATAGCTGAAACTTAACCTGAGCTAGAGTATGATAATTATAAATGGATTTTAGACATTCCTTGCATTGGTATTTTGGATGCTGGAGAATTGCCTATCTTTGCATTAAGAATAAAGGCAGCTAAAATTTCCTGTCATTAGAGTGACTTAGCTCTTACCTCACTCTGCACATTTCCCATAAAAACAAGACAATTCAAACAACAGCTACAAAGGCCTCATGCACTGACTTACAAAATGAACCTACCACATGAAATAGCATCATATTTATGATTTTCACCAAAATAGACAAATAAATTCTACCAGATAGTTTAGTGATTTCCTTAGCATAACTAAATGTCACTGGGAGTGTTCTTTAGTTCCAGATTTTTTTGTAATTTGTGACCAAGTAATACTCTTTACCTGCTCAGTATCTACAGAGATTGTCTTAAAATCTGGCTTAAAAGAAGACTAAAAATTAGCTTAAAGAAGAAAAAGAAACTGGCTTAAACAAAATCAACACATGTATTGACCTTTTTGGTTTTCCCTACTTCCCAAGGTACAAGAAATTTCTGTGACAATTGTATCTCCCGTTTTAGCAAGGTTTTTTCTTGGCTACTGAGACCATGCCATTGAGAGCTCCAGTGTGGAAACAGACTGTATCCTGGGTGAGCTGACTCACAAAGCGTAGAGGTTCAATCCACTCCCAAGATAGGTGGGAAAACTGAACTGCAACGTTTGCTTTCCGATGGCACAATTTCTTAACTACCCTTTCCCCAAGAGCATCACCAAGGAAAAATGCCAAGAATATAAAATATGGGTTTGGGTAGTAGTTCGAATTTTTATAATTTTGGTTAGTCCACTGCTTGGCTTCTTTTTGCTTTGAAGATGCTGACTCTATGCTCATCTGCATCACTGGAGTAAATGGTTTCTTAATATTTTGGGACCCCTTTTTAGTAACTAGAACAACAATAATGAAAATACTCATTTTCCACCCATTTGCATTCCATCTGAGATGCCACGGCCTGTTGGTACTCACTTTTATCCTCATCATATGATCCTCCAGAGCTATTGCTGTATCTTGACTCTAGGCGAGTATGGGCTCTGATGACGTTACTAAACCTTTAAATATAAGAACAACTGTCATGAGGTACTGACGTGTGTGTATGTGCTGCGGCTCATAAACGCATACTATTATTTAGTGGTTGATTTTTGGGCAGCTAGTTCCAATGATGCTTTTCCTAAAGGAATACTGTAAAAATTGTACCCCAAACATTTCTTTTTTCCTTGAGAGGGCCAGTGCTCACTCTCGCTCATAAGCACAAGTTCAAACCTTAAAAAGATAAACATTTTAAGGCTAATGTTTGAATTTAACTAGAAAATTCTAACATTTCTTTGGAAAGAAAATGGGCATGAAACTGAATAACATAAATTCCTTTTTCACATGGTATCCTGCCATATGGTAGGTGGTCAATAAATAATTGCTGAAAGATTGAATATGTGAAAGTAAATAAAATCGGAAATACACAAAAATCGTTTCACAACAAATTCTAGACTTTACTGGCTTTAAAGGTTCCCTTAAAACGATCTGAGGATTTTCAGGAAAAGGAACTAGTTGGGGTGCAATGTAACCAGAGGGGCTCTTTCTGTCTGGTCTGTCTTGTGGCTTAAGAAGTAATAATAATAATTAAAAAAACGGTTGAAGTATGGCTTCACGCACATTATCTCATTTAATCTACTCACTCATCTTTGAGATAAGCATTGTTTACTTGACAAATGAGGAAACAGACCAAGTGAGGTTAAACAGCTTGTCCAGGGCCAACCAGAGGAAGGCAGCCGTGCAGGGATACTTTTAGTGATGTGCTGCCTCCGAGCAGGCAGAAATGGGATTTTAGGACCAAGCTCTCAGCACTGGCTCTGTGACCTCGGCCAAGTCCTTTACCTCCTTAGGGACCCTGTTTCCACACCTGCCAAAAAGGAATAAAAATAATACTTCACCATTGATTGTGTTGCGGTTGTGGGAATTTTCCAAAACTGCAAGATTCCATCCAACTATAAGGCGTTAATTATTATACTTCTACCTTGGATTTAGAGAACACTATTTCTCTTCAGGCCACCACAGACTTTCAAAACAATAGCATCTGAATATCATCCAAAGACTTATATAAGGTAGGGCAAAGGTGTGGCTGAGGGGAAGTGTGGGTGAAATGGTACGTCTATATTTTATATAAAATGATACAAGGTAGGTTTTATCATCTTAATATATTTGCAGCCAAAGCAAAGAACTAAGGCTATCTAGAACTATCTGGAAAACTCAAGCCAAAGTAGGTGTGTGGCCCCTACCTTACTGACCGGGTGTACTGCCCTAATTGACAGCAGATCGACACTCTATTTCCCTCTGGAACACTGGAAAATGCAGGGCTATCGTTGTCCTCACCAGTGCATGGAGAAAGAGTGATGCTTCAGGAAAAAGCACTGGATGTGCCATTAAGATGCCTACCTTGTCCCAGGTGTGTAACCTCAGAACACTGCATCGGTGATTTGGATTTGCTGAATTCAGAAATGTATTGACTACAATTACTATAAAGACTATAATGATTTTGGTTTTATTCACTTCTTAGATATTTGCAGCAGGTTTTTTTTTTTCCTCTTGACACAGCCATCTTTTCCCCAGTAACTTTGTATTTCAAACATTCTTCATTGTCATATCTTCTGAGATATTACTTTGTGAATCCATAAAACAGAACATCAAGGACATCTGCTTAGTTTCATACAAATCAGGTGATGTAATTGCCAAAATCAGACTGGTACTTATGAAATTGAGAAAGTGACAAACTTATTACCTTCTGAAGAATTCTTTAATCATATTTATGCTGATAAATGCAAAGTTAGAAAGACAGCATATGCGCAGCCCAGACTTCATTCAGCAAGGAACAAAAGGAGGGTGATGAAAGACTTCCACATCTGGAGATTTCCACAGGACAGAGAGCTTCACAGCACTGCTAGCTACTTGAGAATTGTGACGTGTGTTGGTTTTACAGTCATGTTCTGGAAAGCCCAGGCAGGGAAGAATTACAGAATGGGTGGCAGCTCTTCTCTTTCCCTTTTTAAGCTAGATGTAAAGGAGTGTTTGGTAGAGTTTATGAGGCTAAGACGAACTGGACTGTTCTTATTCTGGAGAAGATCGAAACCACAGTGCCATGAAGTGTAGGCTTGGCAAAGAAAAAGTAAAAACTGACTCCCAAGAAGAAAACCTGTTATTTCCTTTTGCTTTCTTGGGTTGGAGAAAATAATTTGGGGTCTGGGCCCTGGAGGAATTTCAAGGATTAAGTAGACCGAATAGTCTTTTAACATCAAAAGCACACGTCTTAAGAAATATATCATGAAAATGGCTCTGATAAGAGAAAAACTAGTAGGATCAAATGTTTCCTTAAGTTTTATCTTGCTGATTTAGCTCAAATTAATGCTGAGGAGACTTTCTGTAGATTACTAATCTCTATCCCTGTATCAACATAGATCACCAGAAACTTCTACAGCGGAAGTTTATTGCTTTTAGTTCCCTATGAAAAATCCTTTCATGGAACTACAAATTTATAAGATAGGCTTTATTACGGGTTGATTTATTGCAAATACTTACAGGGTTTGTTCTGCAAATTTTAAAAACTGCTATAAACTGCTATTTTAATAAAAATATGTGATCACTTTGTTGTTTAATTAAAAAAACATGATATCCTTCTTAGAGTTTAAGGGTACTTTCTGTTAACAGCTTCCGATAAATCAGTTTTTCTTTTTGACACATTGGAAGTTTTAAAATTTTCTATATTTTTCTTTTTTACTTGGCTATTGAGGAACTCAAGATTAGGTTAATATTAACTGTTAGTAGCTTTCTCCTTAGTCAGGACTTTTGACACAATGACTTACTCTCCCCTTCACTTGGCTCTTATTCTTTTGCCCTTGTTTTAATGGTTCTTTTACTATAAGCTATCTGAATTTTTTGTCAATAGGTATGGTATTATTAAATATTTCTGAATTACATCAAAGAACTATAAATCTAGTTGTAAAGAACATGGCGTCCAGGCGGCTGCTTTGCACAACTCCATGGCGCCCCCTGGAGCCCAAAAATGTATTCTGGTAACTAGTACCCCAAGGTACTAGTTGTGTCACCCAGTAGCCTGGTCAGTATTTCTGACCAATTATCTCTGTAGACTCTTTGTCTTCAAGGACTGTAAAGAGCAGAGTAAATAACTGTCTTCTGTAATGGGGTTCATGAGAGGGAAGGAGAAAGGGGGGCTGGATGGTGTTGGGGCTGTTTCTCCAATTTTCACTCACATACTGAAAAAACATTTAAAAAATGCCTACTACATGCAGCACAGTAGGCTAATGATTGAGGATACAAATATGTGTAGGAGATAGATGGTTTCTGCTTTCTAATAATTAAAAACTATAAATAAACATGACAGAGTCTACAAGGAAGCAAGGGTGATAAGTAGTTTGAAGAGAAAAAAGGTATTTTAGTCTGAGGGCATAATCTACTTCCATAGAAAACAGAATATATTAGAGAAATAGTGTAGCTGGAGTATAGCGTCAATGGAATAGTGATATCCTTCGGGATAGAATATTCATATAGGTATGATCATATATATATATATATATAAATAGATATAGTGGGTAAGAAAGAAGTGTATGAATATGTATAAAAAATGTGGGTATATAACTGCATCAGGTTTTCCAATGGCCAACAGGGATGCGGTGAGAGAGGAAGAAAGCAAGAACTAAGAGAGCCACTCTGAAAGATGTTCTCTGGTCTCAACGTTATAGAGATAACTGGCTTCTTCATTTCAAGGGCCAGCACTAATCACTTAGGCAGGCACTCAGAACTCTGGTCCTAAAGGGGTCTTTTTAGTGTGATGTTACTATATAGAAATGTATCACCCTCCTACCCTAAATAAAATTAAAATGGAAAATTCATACTAGACAATAAATGGTAAAGAATGTTATACTCCAGCTAGAAAGTAGAAATCTCTTTAGAGAAATTGTGATTTTTTTTTCTTTGATGATGAAGATTGGCCCTGAGCTAACATCTGTTGCCAATCTTCCTCTTTTTGCTTGAGGAAGATTGTCTCTGAGCTAACATCTCTCCCAATCTTCCTCTGTTTTAAATGTGGGATGCTGCCACAGCATGGCTTGATGAGCAGTATGGAGATCTGTGCCTGGGATCTGAACCTGCAAACCCCGGACCCCTGAAGCAGAATGCATGAACTTAACTGCTGTACCACTGGGCTGGCCCCTAATGTGATTTTTTTTTTTTTTTTTTTTTTACCATGAGGGAGTTTTCCAAAGAAGGTACTAGCAAATATAGATTTAAAAAGTAACATGTTAATTAATAATCTTGTACTGTCACTGATGTATGGAGAATGAAAACTTTTATCCATTTCTGAGAAGGGAAGAAAGGCCTTTATTAGAGAACAATAAAGGACAAGGTCTATAATTCATGATCTACTGGGTTTGGACTTTTAGTCTGAAGGACAGCTCATAAGGATGAGCATCTGCCTAAAGGCAGTGCAGCAACCCAGTAACAAATTTATTGAGGAATTTGATAAGTCCCTGAACTAGAGAATGGGCCTTCAGAAGCCTAGAGGCAGTCAGCCTGATGTCAGAAAATCTTCCACCTGCAGCCCCTGCCACATTCTCATGCACAGGATGAAATCCCAAGGACCCTCATGAAGCATGCAGGGCCATTACAGGTTAAATAAATTATTTTCACTATTTGATCCATTAAATTTTCTCCAGTATGAATTTGTGAGTATCTCGTCCTTGTTACTAATTTCTTAAGTGAAAGAGCTCTCCATTACTTTTCACTAGAAAATGCTCAGCCTAAGGAGTTTTCAACACGATAAGAACCACCCTAATTTTTTTTTTTGAGTCCTGTTTATCTCTTTTGGTTTGTCTCTCTGCTTTTCACAATCAACTGCAGGAAATAGTGATCCATATTTTATGCACTTATGAGTAGTTCCTAGGCGATGGGAAGGCAGAAATATGGGCAAGAGAAATATTATCACTAAAGAGCTAATGGGAATGGAATTGAGGCTTCTTTTAGCAGGCAATGACAGTGTTCTTGGTTAAACAGGACATGACAAAGTAAAGGCAAAATGAGAATGATGTTTCATAGAACTCACCTCAAGACAACCACTCTATCTCTAAGGAATTAGTCAACAATCAGAATTGAAAATTTCACAGGGAAATTCCCTCTAATTCCAGATGGTCTGTGCCCACTAGCAGAATAACTAGTGATTTTTATTTAGTCCTGGGTTAAGTAGGATTCAGACACCAGAACACCATCCCTCTTAATCTTTCTCTTCTCTGGCTTTGCTCAGGAAGAAACTGTTATCTTTAGGGATATACGGAGCAGAGTAGGAAAGTCAATCTGTGTTTCTAAAAACAAAGAAGGAATTGTGTGTGTGTGAGATTCACGAAACCCCACTAACTTTTATTAACGCCTTTGTATAGGCTGTTGCTGAAAGTTATACTGGATATTAAGCCAACTTTGTGCACCAACCTCTCATCAGATTCTTTCAATATCTTGCTCTCCTCAGCGTCTGGGAAACTGTCCTGGCCGGCAACCACTGTGTTGCTGCTGGAGGTGGTTCCTGTAGATGGGATTAGAAGAAAGACACTTGAAAAAAATGCATGTGGAGGGGTCAAGCTCAAGTCTCAAGTAATTCCAGGAAAGGATTTCCTGTAAAATCTCATGTTTGAAAGATTCCTTACATCTTCTGCACAATCTCAGACATTCTAAACAATCTTCCAAGCCCACACCATTGAAACGGGAGAATCCCAGACATCTGTTATGGTCAAACCAAATTCCTTAATTCTCTTATAAAGCGAGGCTACAACATTCTTGAAACCCTTTCTTCCCGGCCACTTAGGTAATGAGTTTATTTATAGTGGCCGGCCCTGCTCTTAGCTGCTTTAGCATTTCTGGGTCCAGGAGTTATTAAACTAATGTCAGTGAAGCAAGTCCAAGTACCTAGAGCAGCTGAGCCCCAGGCCACTGCCTCTCCATAGGAACACTGCTCTGGCAGCAGGGGGCAGGGCAAATCGAGGGCATGAGACTCGAGGAGGAGAGAAATTAGAAGGCAGCTACGAAGTTAGGTAAATCGAAGTGAAGCTGGCTTCAAGGAATTTGAGGAGGATAGTATATATGTCACAAATGACACTGAGAGGCCAATTTATTGAAAGCAATAATACTGTTGGGGGGCATTTTAGTCAACTCTGGGAGAATATCAGCCAAGAGAATCCCATAGATACAGGAAGGAGGGCCCAGAAATGAGATTCCTAAGTGACTGCAGTGTCCTGCCTGGGATCAGTCTAAAGAAAAGAGCTCTGTTGGCATACGATTACTGGGCCACTGGCTGTTGGTCATCTTTACAACATCATTTCATTAATCTGACAATGCCCTAAGAGTCTCAGCTAATCTGAAGTCATCTCTTAAATGAATGTATATGAAAGGGTAAGAAAAAGTATCAAACACATACTCATATCCTTTCAGTGTTCTACATAAAGGAAAATCCAGAGATTCATGACAAGGTGTCTACCCAGTGGCCTTTTCCCTACCAGAGGCTGCTGCCGAGGCCTTGCTGCTGGCCGTGAACCGGTAGAAGGGTGGGTTGTCACAGTGCTGGACAATGGGGTTCACTGGCTCTGTCTGCTGCAGCTCAAAGAGAAGCTCTTCCATGGTTTGAATGGTGTTATTACGGCACAGATATATTGCCACCTTTTTAATCTGAGAAGAGAAACAGGACACAACAGATGTTTTCCAGACCCTTAACCACAAGAATCCTAGGCTGTTGACAGAAAGATGGTAACACGTTCATTCTGATGAACGCCTCATCCACCAGGAGCTACCATCCTGATAGCTCATCTTTGTTCTCTCCTAGGATGAACCAAGTGTTTGGATTAATATTCACTTCTTTTCACATGCACGTCTGATAGTGTGTGTTAAAGGCCTTATTACCTTTCTTAAAGGCTAAGTTTATGGAAGCTACTTTTGGGGCACACGAATTCCAGCTAAACTGAAAACTTGCCATCTAAGGTCTTATCTTGAGAAGGAATTTTATTTATACAAACCATGGGGAAAAAACTGCTAGCTATTTTTGTTTAAAAAGGAATCTAGTCCCCTGCTATTCTCTTCTCCCCTAGAAACAAATGAATTTTAGCTGTTTGTTTAGTTTTGAATTTTAAAAATAAGTATGGATTGAAGCTCTGCAGTGTTGCAGCCCCTGTAGTCAAACCTGAGGCCTGGAAGCTCCAGTGAGGCTTACGTGGCTCAAAACAGCAGGCAGGCAGGAAATCTCTCAGAAAAACCACTGGCACACAAACGCCAACTGAGTTAGGCTTCTAAAAGGGCTGTCGTTTTGTTGATCATATCACCTTTAAATACAAATACTAAATATCGGGCATCTCAGAAGGATTTCTCCCTGCTTATTTCTCTTTTCTACCATCTAAATTTGAAGAGAAAAACCTAGATATTCTGCATTTTTATTCTGTCTTAAGAGCATCAAGATGTAAACATGAAATATTTTTCTGAGTAATAATATAATGTTTTACTAGCTTCTCTTACATAATGGGTCTGAGGTTTATAGCAGGCAGTTTTTGGTAACTGTTAGAAAAATATCCATGCCTTAATTCATAGGTTTCTGTGTGCAAAGGCTTGGAAAGGGAAGGACAGAGGTGTCGCCAGGACATTGTTGCCTGCTTCTCAAGGGCAGAAGGGAGCTTTTCTGTAACAGCTAGACGAGCTCAGAGGAGAGGAGCGTGACTGACAAAATTTGACATCTCTATTTGACTTGGAGCAAAGAGCACATTCTGACTTGCAGATTGCAAATGGAAGCACCAGCAGCAATAATGACTCCTGAAAGTCCCAGGGACACTTACATAGGGCAAGAGAAGTGTGTCACTGCTGACCCCACACAGGCTGATCAGGAACTGCAAGGTGATCCTCAGATTGTTGCTCCATTTCTCGTTGTTGGCTAAAGCATTCCAAGCATTTTCCATTTCTGGTCCAGGAACTTCATCTCCATACTATAACAAATGAAATAAAAACTGGCTCAGAAGACACGTGGGAAAAATGTGAGGATGGAGAATATTTGATTAAAAGTTGTTTTAAGGGTCACAGCCATCTCAAAATCATAAGAAAGAAGAAACATGGCCATTCATCAGAAGGATGCCATTTTCTAGCAATTTATAATGCACAAATCAGTAATGCACAATACTTTACTCATATGATTTCAAAATGTTAGGCTTCTTGTTTTTATTTTTTGAATTGTGTTAAAATACACATAACATAAAGTTTACCATCTTAACCATTTTTAAGTGTTCAGTTCAGTGGCATTAAGTACATTCATACTGTTGTGCAACCATCACCACCGTCCATGCCCTATTTATGTGATTTACAGTGATAAATACCACTTTCCCTGGGTTTGCAGCACGGGCTTTGATTAACCCAGGGTTTTCTCGGATGATGGAGCCATGCTGTTGAGGCTTGTTTCTGCTGAGTTTACCTTGGCCGTCATGTACATGAGGTTATTCAGGACCAATGACGTAGCTTCCGGGGAGCCCCAGCCATTCCCTTTCAGCCCATGAGCAGCGGTCACTTCTCCTTCCCGGTCCTTGACGTCGTCCTCCGGGCTGCTGGGGCTTGACCCCGGGAGGAGAAGCCTGCTGTCCACCAGCTCGATGTTGTGCAGCCAGGGCAGCAGGTAGGTGAGCATGATCTGACGGCCATTTGGGTGCGTCGTGGGGAATCGCTGGCTTACCTCTAAAGAGTGACGGAGAGCTATACGTTATCTCATCAAAAGAAGCTAAAAGAGTAACATCAACTGACAGGTTGAACAGTGCCTTCCTTTTACAAGGCACTTTCATATACAGCAACTCTCAAGGCCACAAAATCTGAACACTGAGGCTTGTCCCCAAGCCTCTCCACACCTGGTGTTCTGTGGAGGAAAGTGAGAGCACACAACAGGAAAGCACAGGCTTGGTGAAAGTGGCACAAGGGGGAAGGCCTCACACATTCAAATCCACTGCTAGTGGAAGAGGCACATTAGCGTGGACAAAACAAGGGACTTGGACTCAGAAGGACATGTGATCAGATCCCAGTTCCTCACGTACTAGCTGCATGAGACTCTGGGTTAGCTACTTAAGCTCTCTGTCCTCACTTTCCTCATCTGTAAAATGGGGCCAATAGGGTCCCACATTGGGCTGTTGTGAAGATTAAAAGATATCCTCATAATGTATATAACAGGCTCAGCACAGTGCCTGTCATCCAGCAGGCTCTTAATAAACAGTGGTTAACATTATTATAACAATAACCATTCTGTTTCCACTGCACCAATATTTTACAAAGTGTCTTCCATGAACCATTAGCTGTTAAAAAGCAAGAGTGAACCTCTAGGAATAACAAACCCAGGGTGTGGACTCAGGTTCATGGTGTCTACTAGAAAACTGTCAACAATGTGGGAGGTGTGCTCCGTGCCGCACTTTGTTTTATGAAATAAGTGAACCAAAAGGGTAAAACTACATGTCCAGCTCAGTCATTTCACCCTTACTTTCTCTGCTAGCATTTCTGCATTGTTTCAATGCCGGCAGCACTTAATTGTATAATCTGAATAAGCTTTCTACAGAAATAAAAGCACAGCTTCATGTCTATGCTGCAAGCTCTGAAGTAATCTCTTATTTCTAATCTCTAGAGAAGGAAGGGACATTAGAGAGCTTGGTCTGATGCACTTGTTATTATCCAGGGTGGCTTGTAATCTCATTTAGAGAGCTGATGTCTGCTAAACAACAGAGGAACATGGATGCCAGGAATTACACCAAGATAATCCACTGGATCCCTGAAGCAGCAGCTTTAACTGATTTGGTCCTTTTCCTAAAATTACAATTGTTTTTTTTTCTGAGGAGGATTTGCCCTAAGCTAACATCTGTTGCCCATCTTCCTCTTTTTGCTTGAGGAAGATTGGCCCTGAGCTAACATCTGTGCCAATCTTCCTCTATTTTGTATGTGGGTCACCACCACAGCATGGCTGCTGCCTAGTGGTGTAGGTCTAGGCGCGGGAACCGAACCTGGGCCACAGAAGCAGAGCGTACCAGACTTAACCACTAGGCCACGGGGCCAGGCCCTACAATTGCAATTTTTTATTTTGAAGAATAAGAATATATTTAATGCTATGCCACAATAATCAGATAATGTTAAGCTATTATATTTCACAGAGGTCAAAATTTACTTAATTTCTAAACTTTATGGATGTGATGACTAATATGAACTTTTATGACACATATTCAGACCCTTATAAAATCAGAACATTCATATATTCCAACATACTGGGCCTTTTCTAGGTGCACGCTACCGTGCTAGGCACTGTGGAGACAGCAAAGACTAACGATTTGGTTCCTGCCCCTGAGGAGGAGGCTCTGAGACTTGTGGGCAAGGTAGAAAGTGACAAATGACACAAGAAAGGCAGAAACAGAGTGCTTTGGGCGTTTAGTGGAGGAAAAAGACTTCTGGTTACAGGGGCCAGCCCAGTGGTACAGTGATTAGGTTCATGTGTTCTACTTTAGAAGCCCAGGGTTTGCGGGTTTGGATCCTGGGCGTGGACCTACACACTGCTCATCAAGCCATGCTGAGGCAGTGTCCCACATACAAAATAGAGGAAGACTGGCACAGATGTTAGCTCAGGGACAATCTTCCTCACCAAAAAAAAAAAAAAAAAAACTTCTGGTTACAAAGATTCGAGGCACTTTATGACAAAAGAACTACTTACACTCTGCTAGAAAGGATCAGGACTTTGGAGAGGAATGAACTTTTCCAATCACAGGGAGAATCACTATTAAGAACACCTGTTGTCTTTTAACAGTAGTATAAAAAAATCAATAAACTTTTTGTAGCAATGATCACTTCTAACATCTTACAGAATTTGCTTATTTATGATGTTTATTACACCTTGTCTGTCGGACATAAGGTCTGAGAGGGTGGGGATGTCTGTCTGTGGTACCCCAGGCAGTAGATCGGGGCCTGGATTCTAGAGGTGTTTTTGAAGGGAGAAGGGAAAAAAAACACCAGACATGCAAACATCCCTCCCTTCACCCCTCCAGAAACAAATTAAGTAAAACGTGAGACCATGTCAGTGGGATGCTCTCTACATTTTCCAGCTCCTTTGGGAGGGACTTGAACAACTTGCCTGGCTACTTACAAGGAATTAAGTCATCTGAAATTATAGGCAATAAACATCTCACCACAGGATTTTTAATAGTAAAGGCAGTAAAAACAAGAGCTAGGAATCTATTATAACCTCCTTATTTTTCCAGGTTATTTTTAAAAAAAATATTCCTCATAAATCAAAATAGCCAAAAGGTCAATTCTTGAGGAAAACTTAGGTTGAACCTGCTTGCAACTCATTATATGAGCTTCTTTTCTTGTTAAATTTGCTGTACTATTTATCTCCTCTCTCCTCAACTGTCAGCCTCTCCTCCTTACTAGCTTCCCCCTCTTAGCTAAGAAATATGCTCAAATCTCACTCATCCTCCGACTCTGTGGCTCTGCCTTCTCTTTTTTTTCTTCTTTCTCAGCCAAGCCACTGAGATCTGGAAACTACTGACAATTACCAATGAATTACGATATCCAGGGGGTAATTTTTAGACCTTATCTTCTGGGATCTCTCTGCTCCATTCCAGGCTGTGGACTCACTTCCTCCTCTTAAATCCTTTTTTCTCAAGGGTTTATGAAACCCACCTTCCAGGTGTTCTCTATCCTCTCTGAACATGCCTCCATTCCCTCTCTGCTCCCTCACTCTTCCGTGGCCTGCTCCTCAAAAGTTGGGATGTTCTTTCTCTCACTCTGTGCTTTCTCCATTGTGATCCTACCTGTTCCCTTGCTTCTATCCCCTTCCATTCCGTGAGTCACTAGTGCTGACTCCAGTTTCTCTGTACTACATGGAGAGGTCTGACAGATGTCTAAATGCAACATCCTAAACTGAGCTCATGATCTATATCTCACCTTAAACCTCCTCTTCTCCCTCATAGCACACCAGGTACTCTCTTCTGTGCTCTCCTCAGTAGCTCTTGACTCTGGTCTCTTCTCTCCATTCTCACTGAGATGTCTTGGTTCAGACCTTCATAATTTCCTCCTTGGCCCACTATCATCCTTTCTCAACTGGTCTCCTTTAGTCTGGATGTTCTCTAATCCATCCTCCACACCACAGCAATCTTTCTAAGATGCATTCTGATCTTGTCACCCTCTCCTCTAGTTTGAAACTGATGAGTGGCTTTCATAACCCAAGCGGCTTGCTGAGAAGTCCTCACCTGTGCACAGGGCACTGAGGGGGTTTCAAGGAGCACATATAGAAGATCACTAGCCTGCAAACCCCTCAGGGTCCAATACAAGGCCTTCCGAGATTTGACTTTTGCCTCTGACTGTCCATGACCATCTCTAGTTGTCCCCCTTCCCTGCATGTTGTGTTAGCCACACTGACCACTATATAATCTCTCAAATGCATCATGCTATTTTATACCTCTAAGCCAATGCATATGCTATTTCCTTGGTCTGTTATGCCTATTTACTTGCCAACTGTAATGTCAACTACTTGTCTTCTTTGCAAATTCCTACTCTTCTTTCGAACTGCAGTTCAGACATCAACTTCTCTGGAAAGTCTTTCCTGATACTCCTGGCCTAATGACTGATTACTCTCTCATCTTCCATCTCATACACAGAGTGTGCTTTTTTTTTGAGGAAGATTAGCCCTGAGCTAACGTCTGCTGCTAATCCTCCTCTTTTTGCTGAGGAAGATTGGCCCTGAGCTAACATCCGTGCCCATCTTCCTCTACTTTATATGTGGGATACCTGCCACAGCATGGTGTGCCAAGTGGTGCCAAGTCTGGACCTGGGATCCGAACCGGCAAACCACGGGCCGCCAAAGTGGAACATGCTAACTTAACTGCTGCGCCACCGGGCTGGCCCCCAGAATGTGCTTTTTTTTATTGCACTTGCTGTACTGTATCATAATCATATGACTGCCATGTTTCTTTATTACTAGACTATAAACCTTTGATGGGAAAGACTGTTTTATTCACTCCTGTATTCCTAGGACCCAAGCACAGTGCCTGGCATATAGGCGATACTCACATCTTGGTTGAAATGAATAAAAATAAATTTTATTTCTCTGAGAAGAGAATTAATTTATCAAAAGGCTTTTCTTGAGTCCCTCCACTGTTTCAGGCACTCTGCAAGGATGTGACTAATGCTGCCTCAGATAGATGGAGTAGTTTTCACAGTAGAAGTAGATTTTAAATTCGATCTTAAGGAAGGTTGGGAGTTAGGGAGAAGGGCCATTTCCAGCAGAGAGAACAGCATCTACAGAACCAAGGATTTACAAAAAGGCCTGACACATTGGTAAAAGGCTAAGTGAGACTGGAGTAGAGGGTTCTTGGATGAAAAGGTGGAAAGCAGGTTTGGAAAAGCAGGTTTGTTATAGGTGAAATAATTCCAATTTTACAGTACTGGTTTTGGAGGAAGACATCCAGGGTTTAATTTTGGCTTGGCTGCTCCCAATGATTGAGCAAATCATTTAACGTCTCTAAGCCCTAGTTTCTCATCTGTAAATAGGGATGATAAAGTAGTGCTGGTGGTGGCAATAATTCCATGCCAGGACTGGGCTCACGGCTTGTTTATTAGCTCATTTTAATCCTCACACTCTATGAGGTAGTTATTATTGCAGATAAGGAAATGGAGTTTAGAGGTTCTGGGACTTGTCCAAGGTCCAACAGTGGGTGAACGGCAGGGCCAGGATGAACCCAGGCTGCCTGACTCCAGAGCCTCATTTCTAACCACTACACTGCTCATGGGGTTGTAGAGATTAAATGATAAATGAAATGTATCTAAAGGGCCTAGCATAGAGCCTGGCCCATATCAACCACTCAATAAATGGAAGCTGTTCTTATCAACAATTATTTTCAGGACAATTGGGCAGAGAAGCTTGAGTTGAGAAGTGCTGGACATATGTGGTTTTGCACAGCGGATGGATTGTAGTGTGGGGGATTGCAGTCAGGGATGTTAGAGGCAGTGGTGGGATGGGGGCACTGAAGAGGATCTGGACTAAGGCACTGGTGACAGAGATGGAAAAGGAGGATGAATTAAGAGTCAAAGTCAGCCTCTGACAAGGTGCTAAGGGAGCTTAGGCAGGAAGTTAATTGACATGTAATTCTTTAAAAATGGATTTTCACAAAAATTATTCACAAAGATTGCTTGTAAAGATGTGCAAAAATTAAACTCTCAACAACTTATATATTTAGCAACATACAAGCTACAAAACACCATCATTGTCACCAGCAACAAACAACTTACAGCGATTATATATATTAGAAGTTATACCATCCATATTTAATTTCTTTGGGAGATTTTACATATATAATATATGTAGAAGTATTATCCTTAACCTAAGTATCTTCGCATTTGTCCTATGTTTATTTATACCTAAATTGTTTTAAACATTTTTTTATATTTAAAGATATTCAAGAATTTGCTTGTATATGTAACTAGACTTAGCCCCAAACAATTTTGATTTACAAATTTAGCACCAATAATTTTGACTCTAAAATTAAACTAGAATTTGAAAAGATTATGTAGAGCAGAAATGATCACACACGTCATTATTAGCTACTGCACAGTACCTGAGAAGAGTGGGAGAGTGAGCTCAGGGTACATCCTGGCCAGTTCGCATGACAAGAGGGCTAGTGACACACTGTAGAGGGGTGGCAATGGGCCGTGTGTTCCATAGAGAATACTGCCAGGTCTCTGTTCAGCTACTTTCTTCGAGTATACAAAGAGCTTTGCTTCAAGGATCTATAAAGAGGTAGGAAAGTAAGAAACAGTATGAAAAAACATTGACTGGCTATCTCAGGAGTACAGCAGTCCCCTATTACCCACGGGGATATGTTCCAAGACCCCCAGTGGATGCTTGAAACCGTGGATAGTATCGAACCCTATATATACTATGTTGTTCCCCATATGTACTTATCTATGATAAAGTTTAACTTATAAATTAGGCACAGTAAGAGATTAACAACCATAACTAATAATAAAATAGAACAATTATAAATGTACTGTAATAAAACTGACCACAGATCTCAGCAATCTCAGCATACAATTTTTTTCTTTCCTTACTGAGTCGAAAACTTTTACCTTTTCACTTAAAGGAAGCACTTTACGGCTTCTCTTTGGCATATCCAAATTGCCGGCATCACTACTCTTGCACTTTGGGGCCATTATGAGGTAAAATAAGGGTCACTTGAACACAAGCTCTGTGATACTGCAACAGTTGATCTGATAACCGAGATGGCTCTGAGTGACAAATGGGCGGGTAGTGTATACAGCTGGACACACTGGACAAAGGGATGATTCACATCTTGGGTGGGATGGAGCAGGACAGTGAGAGATTGCATCATGCTACTCAGATGTCTTGCAATTTGAAACTTATAAATTGTTTATTTCTGGAATTTGCCATTTAATATTTTCAGACCGTGCTGGACTGCAGGTAACTGAAACTGTGGAAAGCAAAACCATGGATAAGTGGGGACTACTGTATTTATACTTAATAAAGGTTTTTAATAACAAAACTAATGAATGCATATTTTAATATAGGATTAAAGGTAAAGCATCAGTTAATTCCTGTGTTTACAAGATTATGTAATTGTTTTCTCACCCTTCAGATCCACTGGTGATATGCAGAAATGAATAAATGCATATCAATAAACAGAAATCCAGTGATCAACTATCATTTCTATTTTCTGTGCTCAAGGATAGAAGTTTCTATGTAAGTACATGATACGTGCCTGCATGAGCTGCATGGAGATTTCATAAATCTCTCTGTTGGTGTCAGAGGCCTTGAATAGAACAAGGTTTAACAAAGTCACTATGTCGAAGGGATAGTTCCTAAAAAAATAAACAGCATAGTTTATAAGACAGCCTGGCTAGTAATCTTGATAAATCATTCTCTCTCAAAATTTTAGATGGCACATTGACCTCAGTCACACTTATTAATGACATTCCCATGCCCATTTGGCCATTTTCCCCCCACATTTTTTTGCTGTTTATTAGTAGATAAAGGGAAGTGGCTCTATTTTTGTTTAAATATTGTCACACCAGGATAAACAAACACAAAAAATCTTTCTAGTGCAAACAGATTTTAATGAAAACCAAATACAAGCAGCAAGGACAGAAGACTATATGTCTAAATTTCTCAATAGTTCACTGACAATGTTTTCATTTAGTCCATCTAAATTTATTAAGCACCAAACATACACCAGGAACAACTGCAAAGTACTAATGACACTAAGTTAGTATGGCTGGTTCCGGTCCCTAAGGGAGGCTTACAGTATAGTTAAGAGACAAACTGCAGTCTAGTGATGATGAATGCTGTGATGGGAGTATCCACAGCATGCTACAGAGTCCTGACAAGGGACACCTATATCAGACTTGGGGTTAGGGAAAGTTTTTCCAAAGAGGGAACAAGTAGACAGAACCTTGAAGCACCAGGAGACATTAACCAGGCCATGGAAAGAGTAGTATGGGGACTGTTCTAGGCAGAGAGAACAGCATTTTGAAGGATTATAAGAATGAAACAGCAAGATACCTTCTGTAAAGGAAAGAATCTCTGTGTAGTAGACTGAGTGAAAGATATAAATAGAGAAACAGAAGGAGATGGGGATTAGGTGGTATGTGGGTTCAGAAGATGCCCAGCCTATGGACTTCATCCTAAAAGTTATGGAGATCCTACAAGATGTACAGTAGGGAAGTGAGGCAATGATGTTAGCTTTTGAGAAATCACTCTGCTGTTTGGAGAATGGGCTGTAGAAGGGTCAATATTGGAAGCTGTTACAATAATCCAGAGCATAACTGATGAAGACTTGCATTAGGGCAGGGACGGTAGAGACAGAAGGGAGGAGATGACTCTGAAAAACACTAAGGACATAAAATCAGCAGGATGTGGTAATTGATTGTGTGTGTGGGATGGGAGCTAGGGGAGAGTAGGAACGTGAGGAATGGGTTATGTGGCAATTAGCAGTATAATCTCATGGAATATGGAGATTAAATCCATTATTTTCCTTGCTACATAATAGTATTTAAAGATGATTTCTCTTTTGTATGTATTTTCTTAGTCTAGAGTGGAAAACAGGTCATAAATAGAAAACTCCTGGTGAGATAAACAATTAGTGAAAAGTGTATACGTAGGTGAGTGACTGATGTTTATTTTGAGGGAAACTTCAGACAGCAGAAGATAGCTTAGAGGTGAAAAAACATTGTTTTTCCTGTGGGTTCCTTTTTTGATCATATATAATTACATTGTCTAAGAAGTTTTGTTTTAGAAGAATCACCCTTCTAGAACGGCATAATCCTACTATGAATATGTGCCCATCTTACAGCAAGTTTAGTGAGAGATTATAGTGAGAATTGGTTAGACACACAAAAAAGGATTTTTTTTGCTTTTGATTTTTGATAGTAATCAAATTTAACTTAATTTATGATACTACTAATACATGAATACAATTTTCTTTTGAAAGATTCAAGCAACACAGAAGGCTGGAGGATCTCTCTGAAGATGGTTCACTCGCCTGACTGGCAAGCTGGTGCTGGCTGTAGGGGGGTGTATAGAATAAAATGTGGAAGTGCCCCATCTCCTTTCTCTCCACCAAGGTTAGAGGCAACCACCCGTTTCCAAGTATACATATATAATTATGTGCACCTAAGTACCCCTTCCCCAATACATAGAGTTTCAAACATAAATGTGATTATATGACCTACACGTATTGTTTGGAGATTAGCTTTTTCACTGAACAATGAGGCTCACTTTGTCTTCTTAATAGCTGCATAGAATTCCCTATTATGGGCGTACCATAAATAACCACTCTTGCGTGGACTCTGTGGTGTGACACCTAGATCTCCCATTCAGGACTGAGGCACTCAGCCCTCCAACTAAAGTGTTGGAGGCTGCTATCTCTGGCTGAATCCCTCTCTGGGAATTGCCTTCAGCCAAAGAGATTTGCCGAGGCCACATCATGCCTGCTCCCCAGCAGCAGCCCCTCTGGAATTGGTCGAGGTTTCTTTCCTCTGCTCAGTCCTACTTCACTTCTCCATAGATGTTAATCCCAAGGACATTTCCTAATAAATTTCCTGTACTCAAATCTCCATCTCAGAATCTGTTGTCTGGGGAATCTAAACTTTGACATGCATTGACACACATTTAAAGGCTATTTTCATTTTTTCACCATTATAATGCCATATATGGTGGTGGTCTAGCAGTTAATATTGGGTGTTCTCACTGCTGTGGTCCAGGTTCACTTCCTGGTCAGGAAACCACACCACCCATCTGTTGGTTGTCATACTGTGGTAGCTGCATGTTGGTGTGATGCTGAAAGCTATGCCACTGGTATTTCAAATACCAGCCGGGTCACCCATGGCGGACAGGTTTCAGTGGGGCTTCCAGACCAAGAAAGACTAGGAAGAAGGACCTGGCTACCCACATCTGTAAAAAATTTGCTATGAAAACCCTATGAATAGCAGCGGAGCATTGTCTGATACAGCACTGAAAGGTGAGAGGATGGTGCAAAAAAACTGGGCAGGGTTCTGCTGTGCTGTACAAAGGGTTGATAGGAGTTGGAATTTGCTTGATGGCACTAACAACAACAAATAATGCCAAAAACACGAAATGTGCAAGTATTTCTTTAGGACAGATTCCTAAAAGAAGTCATGTAGGGTCAAAGGGCACATTTAGAATTTTGGTAGATAATGCCATATTGTCCTCCAAAATGGCTTTACTAATTTGCACTCCAAAATGATTACTTTTCTAGAACTTTTATTTTTAAATGTACAAAAAAGCATGAGGTTGAGTTGTCAGACGGGAAATTGGGGAAAGCCCCCTAGCTGATGGTGGTGATGATTATAAGGAGCGATGAGCAACATTTATGTTATGATATGTTTACTTTGTGCCAGTTACTGTGCAAAGGCCTTTACCCAGATTTGTTATTTAATTTTCCCAAGAAGCCTGTGAGGCTTAGAGAAGTTAAATACTTGACCGAGGTCATGTAGAAGTAGTGGAACCTAGACTCCATCCTGGGTATGTTTGACTCCAAAGAATTCATGCTCTTATCCACAGTGCTATCGGCCTCCCAGACAGCCCACAATAGTACCTTTCATAGCTAGCCTAATTTGGAATTCTTATAAACTGTAGTATCTGGAAACCGACCTTTCTTACTGTGAAAGTAGAAAGGAAACTCTCTTCTGAGCCCTATAGTGGTAGAGATGTCTTACCTACATTGCTGTCTCTTACAATGAGATTTAATACATATATCTTTATACATAAGAACACTGGAAAACAATGCTGGAAAATATTGCTGGATCATTGGAGATTTAAATGCAGTAAAAGGGTAGACAAAAATCTTCCTCTCATGCAGGACTATGCACTTGACTAGGTAATCAGCGCATTCAATTAGCTGCTTAAGACTGAGCTATGGAATTTACGTGGAACAACAGTGAAAGGAATAACGCAGATACAGAAAACGAAAGAAACCCAGAGAAGGAAGAAATTAGAAAGATCTCAAATGAACAAAAGAGCACAAATAAAATATCTGTATGTAGATGATTAAAATAGGCTTAGAAACTAAATCTTACATCTTTCAGTATTTAATTAGCTGACATAGGCAGTGGAAGGGTAAAAGATAAATAAAGACAGCTGTGGTCATGCAGAATAAAAATAAAATGGTAAAATAAATATGAAAGGTAGATATGATTCAGAAAGTAAACAAGAAATAAAACTATTTTCAATCAGGAAGAGAGAAGATTTTGAAGAATTTGGGAAATACCCACTAGCTCTGGCTTATCTAGAGCTAAATGACAAAGCTCAGGATAACTATGAGGTCTTCTGAAGAGAAACGGATTTTACTAGTTGATAGAGGGGATTACATCATAAGCTTTTCACCTCCAATAGCTACTGAATAATAATAGTATTTACAAGGAGCTTACCATGTGCTAGGCCTTAGGTCAAGAAATTGGTTTTCTTATATCCTAACCCTGTTATCACCCTCACTTTACAAATGAGTAAGCATCTGTAGTAACTTGCTCAAGAGCACACAGCTTGATTAGAGGCAGAGCTGGAATTCAAACTCAAGACAGTACATTTCCAGACCCCCAATTCCCACACTCTGTGCTCTCCTGAAATACGCCAGCTGACTGACACGACCAGATGAGGCTATACATCGCTAGTGAGGGAGTGTGACTGGGATTCATGAACCATAAACTTCCCTCGTCTTCCTTGGTAATAGATGGATGCTATTCTGTCAAGAAATGTGGGGCCTTTACTTTTAAGAATTCAAGTTTGCTGGGCCTGATTCAAATTAGGAAAGATTTATAGAAAGTTAACAAGGCAAAACAGACATACCACAATGATAACAAAAACCACTTCCCAAAATAAACCCAACAAAATTCTTAAAAATTAAAACTTTGATCTTGTATATAATTCTAAAACATCTATTAAACATATTTTAGTAGTACGTTGGAGGGTAAGAGTAAAAACAATGGAATTCTTAAGTATTTAATTAAATATGAAGAGAATTCTGTTGAGTCACGATATTGACTGGAAATGGCCTATCTTTTAACACACAGTACACTATTTACCTGGATTTATAACCTTGGAAAGCCATTTAATCTCTTTCTCAGTTTCCTTATCTGTTCCATATTAATATAATTTGGAGTTGAGGGGAACGTCAATAAGAACATGCACAGAAGCCGAATACTTGTTTGAACTAATGCTGCCTGACAGGTGAGCTATTTTCTTTTGTGTTAAATTACAGTACTGAGCTGCATTTAATAGCTTTTAATCAAATATAAAACATATTTTATGAAAAATTCTTCAAAATTAGTATTACCAGTTCTACCATCACTTTCTACTTTTATCCTGACTTCCCTTGGTCCAGTTCAAGTTCCACTCTGACTTCCAAATCTCTCATTATCACCAGAGTCATATCATAGGTATAGTTACAGTGACAGTTTTGACTGGAGACCAGCAAGTTTACAACACACACACACACACACACACACACACACACACGAGTTCATTATAGAAATAAAAGCAACCAAAAGAGAAAAAAGTAGACAACCAGTTTTCCATTGTCACAGCTGATGAATATAGGGATTGATATATTAATTATGCAAAAATGGCTAATTTCCTCTTCTAAAATTAAAGGTAGAAATTTAATCAAGAGCATTTTTAAAAATGTTCAATCTTTTAGGTATTTTAAAGTCAATTATAAACGATTCCTTAATAAATGAATCTGCTTATAAACTGTCATATTCCTATAAAAATAAATCCAGTATATGAGCATTCCAATTGGAAAAGGAGGAGGTAATTATTTACTTTAAAAGTATTCTTTGCTTTAGAATATGACTTTTTAAACGAGTTACTGTATAGATAACTTTGAGAAATTTAAAATGTGATCCAGTTTATATGTGACTTTTCAAGAACATATTATTTCATAATACAAGGTATTTAGGGCTTTTTGAGAAGCAAACTTGCAGGAAAAAAATAAAGCAAAAGCTAAAACGCCAAAATTGCTTTTAAAAAAAGTACTGAAAACATTAGTGCAAAGATTGCTCAAACAAATCTGGAGGTTTGTCTAGACTACACAGACTAAGAATTTTTGAGAAAAGAGAGCAAATTTAGGCCACAGCTGAAACTTTAAATTGTGAACACACCCTGTGGTGAGAAATGACAGAAGTGTTGGCTACTGTCTTGGCAGGCAGGTCACGGCCATGGCAGTGCCTGGCCCTCTAACCTTCCTTCAGAATAGATGAGTGTGGTGAACGTAATTGACGTGCAACATTCGTCTAAGAAACCAAAATAGTTTAGGATAGTATCTTAAAAAATCTACTCTAAACACAGAGGGTTTTATGACTGAATATTTTTGTGATGGGAGGTATTACTGAAATTGAGAGTGTATTGCTAAATTCATAAAACATTTATTTGTGCTCCCTAAGGAAAAAAACTCTAGATTTATTCAGAGGAATATAGTGTGATATTTTACGAGGTGGCCATGCAATGAAATAAATTTGACTAGGATAGTTCAAACCAAGTTCACTGGGAGAAGGGCAGTGATGAGGGGAATCTTTTATTACTCTTACTTTTCTCAAAGAAATCCATGGTCCAAGTCATAGATTCTAAAGACATTTTTTAAAATCAAAAAGTCAGGTGAACAAGGGGCCGGCCTGGTGGCACAATGGTTAAGTTCACAGGTTCCGCTTTGGTGGCCCGGGGTTCGCCAGTTCAGATCCTTGGTGGGGACCTGCGCACTGCTAGTCAAGCCATGCTGTGGTAGGCATCTCACATATAAAGTAGAGGAAGATGGGCATGGATGTTAGCTCAGGGCCAGTCTTCCTCAGCAAAAAAGAGAATGATTGGCAGCAGATGTTAATTCAGGGCTACTCTTCCTCAAAAAAAAAAAAAAGTCAGATGAACAAAAATTTATTTTTAGAATGTCAGGATATCTGAAAATTAAAATTAAAAAAAACACTCCAGGGAAAGATATTTTCGCAAAAGTGTTATTTTGGTAATAGCCTATAGGTATAAACATTCTTTAGTAATGCTAACATCAGGAAATAAAACCTAACGTGAAATCAGATAGTTTAGATTATATTCATCTGCTATAACTTTTAGGGAGATTAAAGTGTATAACAAAAATTCCACTAGTGAGATTATAGGGAATGAAAGCTTTAGAAATGAAATGTTATCAACTATCTTTATAAAAGAAAGATAATTTTAAAGAGATACTTGTGTCTTTAAATAGCATGTTCCTTTTAGGTTTATTGAAGGTAGACATCTTCTAAAATTCTGTTCTTATTAATTTAGAGCTGTAATAGCTTGGAATTTAAAACGAATTCAATTTTATTCCCTTCATCCAGCAGCTAAAGGTAGCTATTTAAAATGTGGCATTTAATTAAAAAGGAAAATCAACAGTTTATATGAGTCTTTTCAGAAATAAACTTGAGCTGCCTTCTCTCAATTCCTAATACATACACTCTTTCTTGGAAATACCTTATGCAATGTGGAGTCTTCATTAGCCCCTTCATCTTAGCTATGAAATTATTTCACTCCATAAATGATAGTGCTGAATGACTTCACTGAATGACTAAATTATATAACTCGGGTGGTCGTTTTAAAAGTACAATCTATGGAACCCAGGGCACCACATTTTCTTTTCTTCTTTTCTGAAGTTTTGGACAAGGGGGATTTAACATTTTTAGGGTTGCTCCCTGGGTTTAATTTGGTCTCAAGATGGCTGAAGGGCTTACAGTTCACACTTGTCACAAACATTTCTAGAAGTTCCTTTAGTTACTTTCATGTGTCTTCTCTATCATTTTCAAATCCTGCTCAAATACTTCATTATGAATGTCTAGGCAATTAAAAAGGATGCTGTAACTACATGCCACTCTCCTGGTAGAATGAGAAAAATCAATGTAGCTGCGAACTTACAGGGAGTAAGATATCTGGTGGTGAAATATAGCCATTTTGTATTTCCTTAGAATTTACTCTGCTCAGATAATTGCAAAACAGTCAGCTCTCAATTATTCATATCATGAAGAGGAACCTTAATTGTACTTGCCTCTGACCATACTTTCCACTTAAAAGAATTCATACCTGCTTCCACACACGGTTGCTATGGCTTTGAAGCAGCCAGATGCAAGTTGGTAGGACCCTGTGTAGCATCGGTCAATTGCCCAATTAAAAAGATTTATTTGGTCAGGATTAAGTTCCAATAGCAAGACAACAACTTCACAGCCAAGTTGATGAACCTGAATACAGGGAGAAAAGCGATTATTCGAGTTTAATTGAAGATTATTCCAGAGAAAGACACAAAATCAAGCTTAGCTACTATAAGTTGGGTAAGACGAAAGTGAAGACTGAGCATTCATCTTGATTAATTTTTATCCTATGTATTCCTCTTTACTGGGATGCGTTACAACTGAAAACTGAAATGTATAAATGAAATTTGACTCAGTAAATCTGTCGTACAGGGTCTTTCATTCTCAATTTTTAACTCAAAAAGGTGATGAAGACTTTATTTGCAATGCTTCTTTTCATATTTAAAATATTTTTGAAAAATACATGTATTTGGTTAAAAAGTTAAATATACGAAAGGATAGCCTTTATACACGCAAAGTCTTTTAAGGAAAAAAATCAGAGGGAATATGTTTATAAGGCTTGATTACTAAATATATTGTGTAAAGCTTAGCTGGCAATCTTTTAAAAAGAAATACAGTATCAATAAACTCTTCTTAATCAGAGACTTGTATAAAAAAGATCATCACACTAGATAGAATTAATAAGATCCTTAATCGATGATTCCTGAAGCTACTGTCAAACACTGGATGGGCACATTTGTCCGCCTGAGGGTTACTGTAAATATGCACTAAGAACATGATTACCCTTCAACCTTGTTCCCAACACAGACACAGAGGAAAAGAAGTTAATCTTGTTAGTTTCCTGTTTTCTTGTTTAACCTGAGGGGTGACTCGGGGGTCATAGGATTTATGAGCTTGTTTTGCAGAAGAAAAAGGATGCCTTTAAGGAAGATATGATCACCAGATAACCAGCCCCCAGGTGCCATTGAGGCCTAAAAGTCTGAGTACCCAAGGGCTTATCTGGAATGAAAGAAACGTGGATTTCTCCTTTGTTTCTCTGAAACTCCTCCTCCAAAGCTCCTTAGCTCTATAAAACCCTCTCCTTTCTTCTTTTGTTAACAAGAATTTGAGAGAACCTATCCTCCTGACTTCTCAGTTTGGCCAATTCAGAACAAACCTTTCTCCATCTGCAAGTACCGTGTCTCAATGAGTGGCTTACTGCCCATCGCACATGAATTTGAGATTAAGAGGTTCAGTATCACTTGGAGGCTATATTCTTCTCAGAAAGTAACATTTTCCTGCCTCCTCCTGGAGTTATCCACTCTCTTGCCAGTTGCAACCAGGTGGAGAAGGAAAGAGTCTGGCTTGCTTTTTGTTTTTTACTACAGGGTGTGGGCCAAGATGGGAGCAATATTCTAAATGGATGGTCGAACATCATCAACCTAATTCCCCAGGGGCTGAAGTAATTAGTAGCAGATAAAAGCTGATGATACTATTGCAAAGGATTCAAAAATATTTCATTAAAAAGTTAGTTCAACTTGAAAAGAAAATCAGCAAGTTTTCATTGCACTTTAGAAACTTTATACTGAAGTATAAAATAGATGGTATATAATTCACACGTAAATAATGAGCTATCTTAACTGGACACACGAAAGTGAAAAAACCAGACTACCAGCACTTTTGAAGCTTGCCTTGTGTATTCTCTTAATCACTCTCTTTCCTCCTCAAAAGTAACCACTGTCTTGGCTTATACCACTATTGGTTAGTTTGGGCTGTTTTGAACTCTCTGTAAATGGAATTTTACAGGATATAATTTTGTGTCTGTTTTCTCTCACTCAACTTATGTTTGAGAATCATCTACATTCATTCATTTTCATTGTTGTATAGCATTCTAATTTATGATTACTCCACAATTTATTCATTCACTATTGATGAACATCTGGGTTGTTTCCAGCTTTCTACTTCATAACATGGCTTTGAATATTTTTATACATGTCTTATGTTGCACATACTGAATGTATACACAGGAGTGAAATTGCTAGGTTATAGGGTAAGCTATGTTCAACTTTAGTAGATAATGCCGATCAGCTTTCCAAAGGGGTTATTTTGGTTTATACTCTCTGTAGCATTGTATGAGAGCTCCTGTTGCTCCATTTCCTCATCTACATTTGGTATTGTCAATCTTTTTAATTTTAGCCATTCTGGTGGATTAGAGGTAGTATCTCATGTGGCTTTAGTTTGCATCTCTCTGATTACTAATGAACTTGAGAACCTTTTCTTATGTTTGTTGGCCATTTAGATAACCTCTTGTAAATTGCTTAAGTCTCTTGCTGATTTTTCTATGAGTGTCTTTATCTTATTTATTTGTTGGAGTTCTGTATATATTCCAAACAAGCATTCTGTTGGTCTTATATTGCAAACATCTTCTTTCACTCTGTGGCTACCCTGTTCATACTCTTAATGGTGTCTTTTGGTGAATGGAAATAATTAGTCTTTCTTTATGGTTAGTAACTTTTGCATCCTGTTTAAGGAATCTTTCCCTAACCCTAGGGATTAAGATATTCTCCTATATTATTTTCTAGAAACTTTAGTTTTTTAGCTTTCACATTTAGATCTATAATCTAATTTTTTCTTTTTCATGTCTGATATCTTATTTTTTCTATTCTAATGCATTGGCTAGGATCTTTAGCATAATGTTGACAGAAGTGGTGAAAGTGGGCTTCATGGGTCATTTTAATCTCAGGGAAAACTTTCAATATTCACTATTAAGTATGATGTTCACTATAGGTTTTATTTTTTTTTTTAAGACACCATTTATCAAGCTAAGGAAGTTCTTTTTTATTCTTAATTTTATTAGGATTTTCTCTCATGAATGGACATAGGATTTTATTAAATGGTTTTTTTGCATCTATTGAGATGATCGTAAGATATTTCCTTCTTGAGACTCTATTAATATAATTAATATACTAAAGAATTGACAGATATTTGAATATTAAATCAATCTTGCAGTTCTTGAATAATTTCAACATGATTATGATGAATTATCTTTTTTATCTATCACTGAATTTAATTTTCTAATATTTTGTTTAAAGTTTTTGTATCTATGCTCATGAATAAAACTGCCTTTTAATTTTCTTTCTTGTTAAATCCTTGTCAGGTTTTAGTCAAGGTTATGCTAGTCTCATAAAATACGTTGGAATATATTTCCTCTTGAGCTGTTTTCCCTTGAAGGACTTATATTAAGTCAATGCAATTTGTTCCTTAATTGTTGAATTTATCCTTAAAGGCATCTGGTCCTAAAGTTTCCTTTGTGAGAATTTCAATTACAGATTAAATTTCTTTATAACTTATATGACTATTCAGATTTTCTTTTCTTCTTGTGTTTTTCTAGGAATTTATCTATTTTATCTAAATTTTTAAATTTATCAGCACAAAGTTATTTCTATGTTCTCTTTTATTTTTAATATCTGTAGCATCTGTAGTGATGCCCTCCTTACATTTCTGATGTTGGTGACATGTGCTTTCTCTCTCTTTATTGGACTTGCTATGGATTTATTAATTTTATTAGTCTTTTAACAAACTCAACTTTTTGCTTAAATACTCATTTCTATTAATTTTTTTCTCTTCATTAATTTCTACTCTTATTGCTATTATTTCCTTCATTGTACTTTTTTTGAGTTTGATATGCTATTCTTTTTCTAACTTCTTAGGTCATTGGTTATCAGCCTTTTTTCTTTCTAATATATGGATTTAAGGCTATACATTTCATTCTAAGCAGAAGCTTTATTTACAGTCCACAAGTTCAGTCTGTAGTATTTTCATTATTCTTCAGTTAAAAATATTTTCAGTTTCTATGTTATTTATTCTTTCACTCACTGGTTATCTGGAAGAGCATTTCTTAATTATCTCTTTATTATTCATTACTAGTTTAATGATTAGAGAATGTAAACTGTGTCATTTCAATCATTTGATCTTTGTGGAGACTTGTTTTATGGCTCAGTTGGTTGTCAACTTTGGTATATGTTAGTGTTTTTTATCCTGATGCATTATAGTGTAATGTGAACAACATATAAACCTACACTTCTGTGGCTGATGTGTGAAGAGACTGTGTTACGAACAATGCTTATACACCTCAGTAACCCAGCTGAGGGAGAACAACCAAGACACTTAAAAACAATGTATTTTTGGCCAGTACTTACTCGTAAATCTTGACAAGCCAGAATGTTGTCAAGCCACTTATATAGGTAGCCATCTGGGGAAAGGCCCACGTTGTCAAACACTGGGCCACAGCACAACACTGCTGACATTGCCTGATAACAAAACACAACAAAACCTGTGAATGTAACCTGCAAAGACCTTATGGTAGGCAACTGACTTTATAAAACATAGCTACCAGATTTATAAATGATGAGGGTCTTTGAAAGCAGTTATTTCCACAAGATTTTAAAGGATTCCTCAGGAGATTCAATAAAGAACACCAGATTCCTAATTTGGGCTCTTTTTATAAGAGTTAAAAACCCATAAATTTAACTTCATGGTCATGCAATTTTATGATTATAACAAATCTTTATGACAAAAGAGTACGATGTTGAAAACAAAATGACCATTTCACAGTATTTATAAATAAACTTACCTTCAGTGATTTCAAATGAATGAATTCTGCATGTAAGATAAATTTAGCTTTTCAAATTTTGTTTTGACGACAAATATTTGACTAATGTACTGAACTGACAAATTTGACAATATTTGACTAATGTACTACATTGACAACCTATGAAAAATATGGAAATAAATAATCATGATTCTTAATCAGAGATAAAGAAAATAAACTTCAGTTCCTCTGAGGGGAGGATGAAGCAAGAGAAGGTAAGAGAAGGGAGATCTTGATTAACTGTCATTAGTGGGTCCCAATGACTACCAGGGCCATGCTTTAAATTAGCTCCATTGAGGCAAAAGTCAACCTGAGATTCAATAACTTCTGGTATATATGACAGAGCTGATATACAGTTAATTTTCTCAAGGAAATTAGGCTGTAAGGAATCACGCTTCTGAAAGTTTTGAACAGTCCTAGCAGTGTAGAAATTTATTTTGGGGAGTCTTCTAGGATAGGGGGAGACTAGAAAGGGAATGTGGCTTTTAGCAGGTTTTGAACTTGAGGTAACATATATATATATCAGGTTGGAAGTTAATTGGCAAGACAACTACTTAAAGGGTAAATAAGCAAAAACAGATAGTTTTCATATAGGAGAAAAATTAGATAAAAGTGGGAGCTTGGAAAAGATTTGCAGCTTGAAATTGTGAGCACAACTGAAATATTTGTATATTTATACACAGCTACCTATCTATGTTTATGTGTATATATTTTGGAATTTTTAAAGTCAGCTTATGTATTTATATACGTGTGTGTTTGATTTTTTTGCATATGCACTTATATTTTATCATATCATATTATTTATTTTAACCTTATTTATTTAAGGCATGGTTGTCAGTTTAAGGAAAGAGGCCATTGATCTGACAAATGTCATTCAGTGAGGCAAAGGTGACCTACCTTTAAGGCACAGTACTGGTACCTCGTAATCTGATGATTTCTATCACTGTAACGATCCAGAGGAGTGAACATAATGCTGAAGGGTCCTGCCCACTGGCTAAACAAGATGAAAAGATGGTGCCTCAGGCTTTGCTGGGGGAAGAGAAATCTTCGGTGGTGAACTAGAGAGAAAAACACAGAGTTAAGGGTCTGCCAGACTGAAAGTACAGTGAATACAGTTTATGTCACTATTATATATAATTCTTAAGTTTTGGGGAAAAGAATAATTTCATTTCCTAACTCAAGTTTTCTTTAGGCAATGAAACATGTATTTAAAAGTCAAGCTTCATTTTCTTTCTAAGTGTATCCTCTTCCTCTCCTCACGTTGCCGTCACTAGCACCTTGTCTCAGAGCGGAAGCAGAGATAGAAAATGGACTCACAGACACTGTTTTCTAATCAATGTCTAGAAACGGCAACACCTTCCGCTCAGCAGCTGCTTACTCACAAAATGTTCTCTAGACTACTGCTGCCTGGGTTTAGGAAGAACTGTGAAATATAATGTATAGACTGTCTACTTTAAACAGGCATACTTTAACCGAAGAAGTCAACTCAATTTAGGGTCATCAGAGATGAGGAGAATTGGTAGGAAGTAGGTTATATAACATCAAAATAATGAAAAAGTAGAAACAGTTGAGTTGTGGCTTTTTGCAACTATGTTCAAAACTTTTAATTACAGTAATTCATTTTCCCACAAACTAACCAGCTATTTTTCTTCTCTATGTTTTTATTAGATGAAAACGTTTCACACTCATTTGCTCTGTGAAAAAGAATTCTCTCTTAATAATATTTATTAAACTATATAGAATTCTATATAATGTGTTGATTAGAGAGTATCAAGAGCAGAAATACGCTGAGATTACATGTTCATAGATTCGCACAATCAGACAATGAAAAAAACGAAGCCTCTGTGAATGTTCCCTCTGAATTACTTCCTTCCCATGGAAATCACACAGGTTCATTCTTTAGATGGGAACCAAAACAAAGAATAGAAATAATGACAAGCACAAAGCCAAATTTAATGCCTATTGTTCCCTTTCCAACTCTGTGCTGAATCACTACAATCTGTTCCCATGTGTATTTCCAAGAAAATTTCGAAACAAATAAACGATCCCATCCCAGATCTGCATACAGTGGGATTAAAGAGGAAAGCTCAGTAATGAAGAACACAAATGGTTTCTCAACCGTGAAAGGTAACTCGCGGTGATGCGTCACTCTACCTGGAACGCACTGAATCAAGTTGGCGACCATCGCACTGAAATGTGCCCGGATATCTTTAAGAATTTCAACTTCTTTGTCATTTTCAGCTTCTAGGAGCATGCGGGTCAGGTCCACATATTCTAAGAACAAAGCTCCAAGGGCTAATGTATCCCGTTCTAAGGCCCCATTTGTGCTGGAATAAAAGGAAATTAAACTTTCAGATGGTTAGTCATTATGTCAAAGTAGCACAGGCTTCGTGGAAAAGAAGATTCACTGTCAGAATTCACACACTAAATTTGTTCTTGACCTATCTGCAGTGTAAATAGGATATGAAGAAAACCCAACAAGCTTTTTTGGACTTTTCTGAGTAAAAGAAAGGGAGGGAGAGAGGAAAGAAAGAAAGAAAAGAAGAGAGTGACGAAAAGACCAGTTTGGTGAGGAGAGATGAACTTGGTAGAATTTTGACCCTACCTGTCACTTATTACACCAGCATCAGCCAAAAGTTCAAAAATTCGAAGTAACTGTAGCCTTAACAAGTCTCGCCGTTCTCGGCGTTTCTTGTTCTGTGTAGAAAGAGGTAATACCACTTATAGATGCGGGCAAAACAATATTAATTTTGCTTTAGGAAACTGTATTAAAGGCATAATCTAGTCATTTTCCATTTTCTAAGCATAAAAGACAAAACATATTTTTCTTTCTTCCTAATCCTTGGAGAAAATGCTTGCTATTACAGGCTGTAAGAGAAACAGATCATAAGTGGGTCAATAAATATTTATAAGGTGGAAATATTGAGAACTAACAAGCCTCATTTCCTAGATGCTCCCAGCATCTGCGGAGAGCCTGAAGCATCTGAAACAAGTGCAAGGGGATCACGGATGCTAATAATCTTGCCAATTCTGGTCACAAAGGGAATACTGTTTGTTTTTACTCAAACTGCTAAATTTCTGCCACTTCTTATATCGTATCTACTATATGGGAAGCTTCTTTTTTAGTCTTATTCTTTTTTTATTTTTTATCCTGCTCCATTATAAAGTTTATTCTTTTCAGAGTTCACTTCAGGGAAGATAATGTTGAGAAAAATGCCTCACATGCCAGATGAAACCAATAATATGCTTTTTTTTTGGTGAGGAAGATTGTCCCTGATCTAACATCTGTGCCCATCTTCGTCTATTTTGTATGTGAGATGCTGCCACAGCATGGCTTGATGAGTGGTGTGTAGGTCCACACCTGGGATCCAAACCTGTGAACCCCGGGCCGCTGAAGTAGAGTGTGCAAACTTAACCACTAATGCCACTGGGCCATCCCCCAAATAATATTCTTGACCATCCAACTCCTTGTAAAAAATAAGCAAACAAACTAAAAACCAAAATTCAATCAATTCAAACCTCCTGCAAAAGAATGTAACATCTTAACATATACATGACTATTTAGTAGTTTTTCTTTCATAAGTTAAGGACAAAATCTTTTAAAATAGGAATCATATTATACTAAATATTCAATAAATACTGAAAAATAATGAAGACAAAAAAAGTTAAAATATTAAGATTCATTGTATGTTGAGGTATTTATATATTTTTAGGGGAAACTACTGGCTTTGATTTAAATTCACACCATTGTCCAAATAAACCAAGGTGTTTATTTAAATTCAAAATCTTACCTCTGGTCTTCGTTCCAGAGCTTCTTTCATTAATGGATGAAGTTCTTCTACCAATTCTCTACAGAGGAAAAAATGTCAGCATTTGGAATTCATTATTATTGACACCAAACTTGTCATCAACTATATGCATTCAATCCTAAATCATCTGTTCTTTTCACTTTGCTTCTGGCATCAAAATTTCTCCTGGCCTCTCCTTTTCCCAATCACATGGTGAACTAGGTATTGGCCTATACTTTGTATTATAGGTCTTAATCTCAGTGCTCCATATATAATTTTGGCTCAATACATGTTTGCTGACTTGATTTTGATTTTCTGTTCTGGAGACCTCAATGACAAAAAACCCCCATATGAAAAATTAAACAATATTTTGTAAGTGCTCACTAAATTCAGAGCACTTTACAGGCTGTGGGACTGAAGATAAATAAAATTAAGTCCCTGCACAGAAGAAATTTTCAGTCTAATTAGAGCCAAAGAGACAGGTGCAATTACTATGGCACTACCTTTGGGATCTGTGCTCAGGGGACTGACTTACAGTTGATTTTAAAATGAAGTCTTTTTGGAATTTCAGAGATAAATTCCTTTATTTGAATTAAATGATAAATACAATTTATGGCAAGTACTATAATAGTGAGGTTGTCATCAAAACCTTTTTTTCTTCTGTAGTAAAAATAAAAGTTTGATCATGTTAATGTATATTTTGTATTATATATATACATACTTCATCTGTCCCCATTATCTGCAGTTCTCAGCCTTATACCTGCTACTCTAATTATTTGTCTTCTTCAGGAAATAACTTCTGAACTATGTCAAAACAGAAAGAATTATGAGATTTAGCATGTCGCTAGGTATTTTGTCTAGAGTCTAGCTCCATGTCTGAAACCTTGTATTTTCTGGTAGTATATTTTGTGCTTTTAGATATCACCCTCCAGGGAAATCCAAAGACAGGAAGGTAAACTCTATGCCCTTCTGCACTGAGAGAGAGAAAGCCTGCATGCCCTTCCAGATTTCTCCAATACAGATGCTAGAATTTCTTCATCAAAGAAATGGAAATACTACTAATGGTCTCTGTCTAATAGCAACCATCTTCTGAATATTTACTACATGCATTTTTACATTTAATCTTCTCAATAAATCTATAGTTTCTATAATTATACCAATTTTTCTTTTTTTATTAGATGGATATGCTTTATTTTTATTTATTATACCAATTTTACATGTGAGAGAACTGAGGCCAGAGACATTAAGTTTTCCAGACCCACGTGCCTAGTAAATTGCACAATCTTACCCACCCCTAGGAATACTGAGATGGTAAAATATGCAAAAGAGCCTTAGGTTCTTTGAGAAAGAAGTTAATTCCAGGAATCGTTATTATTATCTTCTTGTAGGATTTCTGTATGATGTTTTTGTCTTGACTAATTACCTAATAACTAGTAAAACACTGGTTAACTGGCACCCAAGTAGTCAGAACTCACAATTACCTTTTTTAAGGATAAAATCTGACTCTATACATGAATAATGCAACAGATCTTTTTCAGTTGACTCTAGAATACCTCATTAGTCTTTATTTTTCAAATAGTTTCTCAGTGATGCTTGGAGCTTTCCCTTTTCTATCTACATTAAAAACTGTGTTTACCATTTTATTTGTCCTTATAGGCTTTCGTTGCTTAGTTAGTCATCAGAGGCAGCCCAAACTAACATTCTATGATCACTTTTTCAAAGGCTTTGATACTGCCTCAGATGGAATGGTTATTTGATTAAAGTTGTGAAATGAGTAAGGAATCCAGAAAGTGAGATGTGATGGTTCTACTGAGGCAGAAAAAGCACCTTATAGAAAGATCAACCAGTATAACAGAACACCCCGAACCTATCAGTGCTTAACCTTTGAGAGCCCGTTGCATAAAGGGCCAATGAGCAGACACTTATTATTTTGATGTTAAAGTCTCTGAGCAGTGTGGCTAACTGGAGATTGAAACTGAATTATCTTCATTTATAGTTATCTAGACAAAGCTTGCAAGTGAGATAAAATCTGAGAGGTAAAATCAAAGTTGCAATGACTAAAAGCGAAATGCAAGGCAGTTGCAAGGAATGCTTGTTACACGCAGGTCAACCAATGAGGACATAAAAGAAACTGCTTGAAGCCTATAAACTCTCCAGGCACCTGCCAACATGCAAACTCACACTGGATTTAAAAACAGAACTACAGAGCAGCAGCATGCATGAATTTAGAACAACACATTAAGACTACTGTACCTGAAAACAAGGGAATTTGTTCTTCCAAATCCTAAAACTAAGGACTCTGTGATTTCAATGCCCTCTAGTCTCATCAAAGGCACCAACTGCTTTAACAGAACTCCCACCGATGGGGTGCCTATGGCCTGAAACAAGTTGATTAAAAGTGAAAAAGACATAACATGATAACTGAGGCTTCCTTTAATCAAATGGTGATTCCATTATAACAGTTTCAAAGTACTGAACCACATCCCAAGGCACTGCCATCACTTCAGGAAAAAAGAAGAAAAACAAAAATAACCCTTAAGTTTTTATACAGCTTAATGAATGCATTTTTCACCTGAGACACAAATTCTAAAGAACATTTTTATTATAGTAGTCTTCTATTTTTTAAACAACTATTTAAATCTACAAAACCATCTTTAACAAGATAATTTAATCAAGGTATGATTTAAAGGTGAATACTTTGTGGGGAATGAGAGAAATGTGGTATGCAAGACACAAACCAAACTTCGGGCACTAATAAATATAAGTCAGTCTATGGTCTTAAGCAAGTTTCTTAACTTCTCTTTATCTTCAGTTCTTCACTTGTCATGGGGGAATAATAAATTATTCACATAAACGCTCTATGGAATTTAGCAATGTGTAGGATGAAAATCTGATCCCATATACTCCAGATGGCAGGCACAGTGCAGTTTGCACTGTGAACTCTAGACAAACAAGCTAAAAAAAAACCTTACAGAATAATTCTTCTGAAGCATGTCATGTCACCTTGTTATCGTAGCTCACTGTACCATCAGGGGTGGTCGCCATTATTTCTGGAGTGGAAGCTCTTAAGTGTCCAGGGCTCATAATGCTAGGTTTTGCAACTCCAAAACAAAGAATAAGGTAATTTCTCCACAAGGTAACATAGTTGTCTCCGCTGCCGGCAGTGCTGGTTTTCTTGGCATTAATTGGGCTACTAGAAATACAGAGTCGAAAACAAGAGTGAAAAACTAAGTTCTGCACTTCAAAGGTCACTTATTAAATAAAGATCCCAGGAAGTGCTCAAAGAGAGTTGAACAACTGTCTGTCAAGGACTGTCTGTACTGGCAAGAGCTGTGTGGACAGGGAATGCCTGTGCTGGATGGGAAGATGAATAGAAGAACTTTATGGTCATTTTCACTAGTGAGGGTCTAAGATTCTATTCTCAGACACTCATATTGATTATTAGGGGAAAAAAAATCTAACTCTAGACAAGAACTTTTGATCTGTTTTTACTCAATGTGAAGAATTCTGTATTAGGAAGTTCAGAAACTAGAGAGGATTATAATATCCCATCTTGTAAATAAAATGAAAATGTAAGAGGGCAAATGGTAAAACAAGCAGAACAGAGGGAAACATATAGATCCCTTACTTTGGGTCTACCAGAGGCATCACTGACTGGAGCCGAGTGAAGGCATATGGCCAGGCGTAGCTGAGGGCTGTGGGGCAGTGCTTGGGCAAGTTCTCCTGCCGGAGGAAACTGAAGAGGCAGAGCACCCAGGGGTCTTTGACAGACTGAGCGAATATCCAGACGTGGGAAGGGCTCTTCACATCGTAATGGCTATTGACCAGGACTGCGTTCCACTCTACCAACCACTGCAGATCCACGCTGTGGGTCAGCGGTAATGTTGCCTGCAGGTGCAAGAGGCAGGCAATGAGTCAACGCTGAACTGGAAGCTATGTGTCCTCATCATGGCTCAGCCTTTAGGCCCTTTATGGCCCTTCTCCTGCAGTGCTTTTCCCAACCCCCTCTGCAACAGACCAAGCTTTGAATCTGAACCACTCCTCCCACGCCTACCACCAAGGACCTTGAGTGTAGTCATCGCTGTTTCCTGTGCTAAACTGCAAGTGGCTGCAGTCTAGTGTTTAAGGACAGGGGTCATATTTTGTGCAGTTTTAATGTCACATAGTACTGTGCATTAGTACACAGAAGGTACTCACTAAATACATGTTGAATATTTATATGACATTAGTTTTAAACTTGACCATGGATTTGCCATTTTAAAATTCTGAAGAGTTGCTAATCTCTGAGATTCAAGAATATGTTTTTACCCTGTAATTAGTATTTTTTTCTTTTAGCCCTGATCTTGTTTCCCCTTACTTGGAGAGAAATACCTGCCCTCCGACTTAGGGAGATGGCTAACTGCAATCCCTTTTATGAAGGGCATTCTACTAATGATTTTTGAGGTAAGATACCTACTTATTGTCCTATGATATGAAGCCAAAAATAATACATTCTAATACCTTTTGAAAGATAAGTATAAATATATATAAAACACGTAAGTTCTTATATTTCATTCTCTTTTAAGTCGAGAATGTCAAAGTTTAAGAGAGACCAAGTTTGAGATAATCTAGCTGCTGTGCCAGGAGAGATGACTGCCTTTCTGTTTGCTAGGCATTTAAAGTGATCCATTTTATCTGTTGGGTCTGTGAGTTCCCATGGAGAAGAGAGCTCCACTAGTGGCCTCAATGGTTAATGGGCTGTAAGGGGCACAGCTTGAGCTTTAGAGCCAGAGAGAGGAGATTTCAAGACAGGCTCTGCCCAAAGCCTGTGACCTGGGAAAATTACTGAACATCCCAGTCTCTGTCTGCTTAATTTATGGCTTGAGAATGATAATCCTGATCTCACCTAATCTTTGAGATAAGGGATGTAAAAACACCTGGCACAAAGCAGGCACTACCTTCCCCCACTCCTCCTCTCCCCTTTCTGTGCATCTTCCTAAGTGCAGTATTGCTGACCTAGTTACCCTGGCTTAAGATTTTGATTCTGATAAACACAGAACACAATCATGTGAACAAAATATAATCTGCAGGCACATAAGATATGTATGTAAACAATTACATTTGACTCTTCCAGCTCATGTTAAAACAGTTCTAATTTCTAAAAGAAGAAGTAGGACTATTCAATATCACTGTTAAGGTCTGCACTGCCTGGCTAATAGTTTTAGTAATTATGATTATTAGTACAACTGTAAGCAAGAGCAGGGTTGCTTAAAATAGGGATCTGTGTTCAATCAAAGTTAGAAAAGGCCACGAAAAGTTCACAAATGCCTTTAGGGCTTATATTCATTATAGCTATCTGTCAAATATGTTTGTATTCATTTATAGTTACTTGATAAGAATATGCAAGGGGCATCAGCAATGTGGATTCTGCAAGCAGTCCCAGATCTGCCCTGCCTCTCCTCAGTTATTTAGCTGAAATTAATCCAGGTCCCATTACTGTACTGTATAGCACGAACTTTTAAAAAAAAAATCAGATAATTAAAATTAGTTTCAATTTCCCTTCTACGTGTTCAGGAAATTGAAAGCTGCCAATATGCTCTTTAAAAGGAAGAATGTACTTGTGTAGCAGATACAGCTCTACTAGATTCAGAGTCCAAATAGGGTCAAGTCTGGGCCCTAACACTTCCTTCTGTGACGATGGCCCTGCCCTTTAACGTTTTTGAGTTTCAATACCTGTGTGTGTGAGGGTCAAAAAAGATAATAAATGTGAAAGCCCCTTGTAAACCATAAAGTCACATAAATATAAGCTACATATAGGGTTAAGTGTAACAAATAAAGTGAATTAATTTTCTTAAAGATTCCTGAGCAATTCTTCTTAAAACTGCAGTATGCAAAATATTATCTATATTTCTAAGGCTCAAATTTTGTTTGAAATTTATCTGAATGTCTCCCAAGTTAGTAATTGAAAGCTAGTCTTGTTTTCATAAGCACTTTTGTGTCAGTTTATTAATCTGACATAAAACCCCAGAATTCTTCCACATCATTTTATCTCCCTTTTTCAGATAGCTCCAGAACTTGTACTTAAGAACTATCAGCAATGAGGATCAAATGTGTACTTACTGAATCTGAAACTGCTACATGAATAAAACTTTCGAGAATGGAAGAACTTAGCTGATCCATGACATCAATCATAGGCCTGTCATCATCCTGTACAAAGGGGAGGCGATTATTCTCCATGGGAAAATGAATCCTTCCCACCCACCCCACCGCCTTTGTGTAGTACATGAAGCAGAACAGTTTGCAAGATAGTGATAAGGGTTTTCTCACAGAAAAGTGAGTGCCAAGATGGTGAAAGGTAACGGACAAAACTCCCTGGGATTCTGAGTTTAGTCTTTCAAGTTTCAGTGGAAGATAATTAGAGCTCCAATTTCACATTGTACTGAAAAGACATGCATCTGAATTTCAAAGACGCATAGAGATACACACAGGAATCTAAATACCAGTACCATACGTTATTCCCTAATGTATTCATGTTTCCATTAATTTGAAGGAATGGGAACCCTGTAAGAATATGCTTTGCCAGACCACTAAAATGCTAATTACTTAGGTCACTGATCTGTTAAAATAACTGATAAATTGTTGACTGTGATTGAATTTTAGTCCCAAAGAAATTGCATTGGAGATCGACCACACAGTCTCTGTGGCAGCTGTGTTGTGTATAGCTATTTGGTGAAAGAAGCAAATTGGAAAGAGCATAAGAGAAAGTATCTTATAGGAAATTCTTCATGAAATTCTACAGGAATAGTGTGTGTGTGTATGAATATGTGTATGTTTGCCATCCTTACCTATAGAGAAGCTCAGAAATATAAAACTATCTACTTAGAAGCCTTATAAAGGAAAGTCTCGGAATGTCTTTATTCATGTATGAATGAGAATGATTTTAAAAAAGTTGTGCCCGGTCAAAGAAAGCAACATATGAGAAATGTTCTTAACGGTCTGTTGGAATAGCCGTTAAGAACGTGGGGCTTTAGAGGCATATGTATCTGGCTTTGAATTCTGGCTCTGCCACATCTTAGCTATTGATTTGGGGTGTGCATTTAACCTCCCTAAACTTCAGTCTCGGTGTCTGTACATTAAGGTAACAACAGTACTACTTCTTAGGCTATTGTGAGGGTTAAATGAAATAATATTTATAGAGCACTTACACAGTGCCTGACACATACATGGTAATTAGTATCATAATTAGAGATTTAATGGAGGTTTACCAAAATATAGCATGTCTTAGAGATCCATTGACCAGATGCCAGAGATGTCTTAAAATATATCAGAAAGCTATCTGAAGAAATGTGAACAGAATGGACTGTGATGAATTTGAAAATCTTTTGTAAAGACAGTAACTATTTCGAGGATCATAACACCAAGATCAGTGATTTAAAATAAGAAAATGGAAAGTAGCATTTTTCTAAAGAAGCACATGACATAAAAAGCTGGTCCTCCTTTCATCAATTCATGCATAGAGTGTGGTCACTTATGCTGGCAGACAATGAGCCTTAACATCTGAACAAGGGTGTACAGCACTTGACTGAGTATGGGAGGTGGGTTGGAGCTGATCATGCTTAAAAATTGGCTCACTCCTCCCATCTCAAGGGGACATGTTTTCTTATGATGCCATTATTCTACCATTACTGAGATTAAACAACTTGCGGTTAGCCAGACCGTTTGGTACCTTGATTATTTAAAATGGAATGCATTATTTTCTCAAGTTTATTCTCTAATATAAATGTAATATCTTCTTAATTCGATGTATGCTGAACATCATGATCCATAACCTAATCAAAAATTTTCACTTCTTAACAAAGCACCATCTCTTAGAGAACTAGGAACGGTCTTTTCTGTTGCTCTCAGAATATATGACTTATCTGTTGTAGGTCAAGACTGCTATTTCATAATTAAAAACCCACATGAATCAAAAATTATTTGTTGAGATCATGTGTGACACAAAAGTACATAAAATAGTAATGCATTATTTATAGTTTTTAATCTAAACTTCAAAATTGTTGAAAGAATTGATTTGGAAAATTCGGAAGGATGATCCATACCTCAGGCTGACCCAGGGCAACAAATAAAGCTCGAATTTCCTTGAGTATTAAAACGGACAGTTTGCGTGTGGCCACCTGGAAACTGCAGAGTAAAACCAGAGCAAAGCCTTCCACAGCATGGAGCACACTGCAGTGGGGACCTCGTTCCGACTGTGTTCTGTGGCTGGAGCCATTTGCAATTAGCTGTCATGCAATAAGAACATTCTATATTTAGAAAATTAACAATGGACGAAGAAGAAACTACTATGTGTACATATTTTGGCACATTTAACCTTGTAATATTAAAATAGATGACAATGGCTTAGAACCAGACATGTCTATGATTCATTATTATTTATGAAATATCATAGATCCATTTTTGTTTTTAGATCAGTTGTTGCTTTGGAACATCATCGACCGTCTGTTACCTCTGATAAGAAATAACTTTTCTAAGGCTATTAGTATTAATTAAAAACAAAACTGCTTCTGTCTGTACCATTTGAGGTTACACTATATACTCCAAGTGGCCTAATTTGTTTTTACCTAAATTCTCTGTAGACTTTTGGATACTATTAAATTGAATTTTCAAACATTTACTTTCTAATCAGACTACTTGTTTTCATTTCAGATTCTAATCTAGGTTTTGCTCGTTTATAAGATGGGTTCTCAAAGCTCCCAAACCACAACCAAGTGAGTCTAAAACAAAAGCAAGCCAGACAACAGGACAGATTGCACCTTCAGGTCAGTTTCCCTTTTACAAGCATATGTAAACCTTGTTTTTCTACCTATCCTCTTTTGGCGTGTGAAGAACACGAGGAGAGAGGAACGACCTGAACCTCATCTCTGAGGTTAGCCGATCTGGGATCCCAGCTCTTCCCTAAATGCTATGAAGCTTCCCCGAGCCTCCACATTCCTGACTCTCAGCTATGCTCTTCTCTAGCCAGACCCCTTTCTCTATCCTCTCATCGCCAATGCCAAGTCACCACCACCCCTGGTTCTCTGACAACACTCCTTCTCAACCTGCTCTCCAAAATCTTATCATTAATTCTTACCATTCAAGATTGAGGCTTTAAAAGAATAGAGAAACCACAAGATTGCATTTTATTCTCTATGGATATTAGACAAAACAACCAATACGCTGCCTTGGGTAAAAAAACCGGAGGACAGATTTTGTATATTCATACCCATATCCATCCATATCCAGCTCCATCTCCCTGGCCTATAGTCATTTGCTCTGACAGACAGATTTGTAATCATGATTCTCTGAAAAAACCAATTTTTACTCCCTAAATGGCCTTGTTAATGTTAACAAATCTAACCTGACGTGGCATAGCATGCCCTGAGTTTCTTGGTCATAGTTTATGCAGATGGAAGAACTAAGGGTCACCACTAGGGAGAAAGTTCCCAGGTGGCTGGAAGTAAGAATTCCAAAGGTTCTCTGGGCTGCAACATATTTACATACGTACTACGTAAAAGAACATAAATTGGTGAGAAGAACGTGAAAATCACCTCTGAATTTCGGATTTTGTTGGCTTGATCATAGACTTTTCCTTGAGTTTGTATGACCAGTTTCCACTGGGTGAGCAGCTGGAGCAGTAACTTCAAGGACGAATCAAGGAGTGTGTGATGCATGTCATTGACTTCTCGGAGCAGGAAGTTGGTGAAGCCAAATAGTACATCTTCCCTCCAGTCTGAGAAGTCGACAAGTAAACCCTGAAGAGAGTTTTGTGCAATATGTCGCAGTTCATCGTCCATATGAATAGAGAGCCTGTGAAATGAATAAAAGACAATAAGATCATTTACTTTATTAGCGTTTCTTCTAGATTTATAAAGGAATGTATATAGGTCTCTGCTTTTATTTGTGTCTGAAAAATGGGTCACCCTCCCTTAATATATGATTACATTCTTCACTCAGCTCCCTTAATGTTGATATCTTATATAACCATGGTACTTTAATCAAAACTAAGAAATTAACATTGGTACAATGGTCTTAAGTAAACTACAGATTTTATTTAGATTTCACCAGTTTCCCACTAATGTTCTTCTTCTGTTTCAGAATGCAATCTAAGATACCACATTGCGCTTTGCTGTATATGAGTACTTTTTAATACATGATTGACTACAGAATAAATTAGTATCAAACCCTACCATTTTAAGGATGGTACTGGGGAAACTAAGGGACTCATCTAGAAGTTCAGTGGAAGTGAGCAATCAAAAGTTAGGCCAGGTGTCCTCAATCTGTTTTGCCCTCACAAGGGATCTTTGGTAATGTCTAGAGACATTATTGATTGTCACAACATGGAGTGTCTTACGGCATCTATCTAGTAGGCAGGAGCCAAGGATGCTGCTAAACATCCTACAATGTAGAGAACAACTACCTATGACAAAGAATTATCTGGCCCAAAATGTTGATAGCGCCAAGGCTGAGAATTCCTGAGTTAGTCAACTGAAGAATATCAGTGTATTTGTGCTTTAATCTAGAACATCATAATAATATGAAATCTCAACATTAGTATGGAACATTATAGTTAACATAATGCTTTATACATTCTTTCATTCATTTATTTAATAAGCAAATATTTTTGAGACTCTCCTAAGATTTAGGCACTGAAGCCACTGTATACAGCCATTTGGATATGGAGTTCAGTATGGCTGTGTCTTGTGGGTAGGGTGCTTGCAAGAGTGAGGTGCGGGACAGTGCTGGGGAGGCAGGAGGGGGCAGCTCGGTGAAGGGTCTGAGCCTCCCAGGGAGGCAGTGCAGCAGGGAAGGGGTTAAGTGTCTGTGCTCTGGAATCAGAATGCCTGGATCAGTGTCTTGCCTCTGCTACTTATTAGCTACGTGACCTCGTGCTAGTTACCCAATCTCTCTAAGCCTCAGAGCCTCATTTGGAAAGTGGGGATAATAACTGTATCTGAATCTCATAAATCTGTTGAGGTTCATTGAGATGATCCATGTACAGTGTTTAGCAACACACTGAACATGTAGTAAGCACTCAGTAAATGTCACCTATTATTATTAGAAGAAAATGACTGTATCTTGAAAGTTATAGGGGAAGTAACATGATTAGATTCACATCTGAGAAAAAAAATAGGCAGGAATATAGAGATTGCCTTGGAGAAGTAACAAGACAGAGCACAGAGACCAGCCAGGAGGTCATTGCAATGACTTGGGCAATAAGTGGAGGGGGCCTGACTCAAGGCAGAGGAGTAAGTAAGGAAGGGAGAGATGGAGATCAAAGATATTCAGGAGACATAATTTCCAGGACTCAGCAGCCTGGAAGTGTTCAGCGTCAGAGAATAAGGTGGCCAAGGCAACGAGGGTCCCCACAAATAGGGCAGATATCATCCCCAACCAATAGAAGAAGAAACTGTGACCCAGAGTGGTTAAGGAACTTCCTCAAAGTCCAGGATTCCAACTGTGACTACTCCTTAATCCAAAGTTTTCTCCATAAACCAAGTCTGGTACAGTCACATAGTTTTGAATAGACAGTATTTCAAAAATGTGATAAGCAAATACCTTTCTTATTCTCTAAAGCATAAAGTACACTAACTTGTCCAAATTTGACAAAATAAACCCGGCAAAAGCTCATTAATGAGCAGATATATGCCAAGTCAGGCAGATATATCTCCTGTTCCAAAAGCAAGAAAAGTTCTACAAAGATTCTCCGAAGAAAGATCTAAGCTAACTCTTTAGGGAAGGGCTTGCCCCACTAAGTCTATAGTTCTTAAGTAGATCATAGTTCCTGAAAGAAAAAGGCCTTTAACCTGGGCTTCCAATTAAGGACTGTCTAAAGCAGGAATTTACAACAATCAGCAGTTGCATTTTTTTCAAAAAATTTTATGTAGAATATATAATACATAAAATCTGAGGGTTTTGATTGAAGCTGGGGTTAAGGGCCTGAAGCCCACTCATTTGGGATGAAACACTCACTCTACAGGCAGCTTGGAGTCATCTTTGTAGCCCATGGTTTGAAAACACTAGTTTATAAAAAATATTTGAAGCCATTTTCCCATCTTAAGTTTATTATTCCTAATGAATGTCTTCCGCAGATAACAAACCACCTCTTTAGGACAGGAACAACAGACACTCAAGAACTGTTAACTGATGGTAATGATGTTGGTCTTTGTTGTGAATTGAATTGTGTCTCCCTCCAAATTCACATGTTGAAATCCAAACCACCAGGACCTCAGCGTGGGACATTATTTGGAAATAGGGTCATTGCAGATGTAATTAGCTAAATAGGATGAGGTCATGCTGGAGTAGCGTGGGCCTCTAATCCAATGTGACTAGTGTGCTTATAAGAAGGAGAACTTTGGTGGTAGACATGCACACAGGAAGAATGCCATGTGAAGATAAAGGCAGAGATCAGGGTGATGCTTCTACAAGCCAAGGAATGCCAAAGATTACAGAACCCAACAGAATCTAGGAGAGAGGCATGGACAGATTCTCTCTCACATCCCTCAGAAGGAAGCAACATAATGCCGCTTTGATCTTGGACTTCTAGCCTCGAGAACTGTGAGACAATAAATTTCCGTTGTTTAAACCACTCAGTTTGTGGTACACTGTGAGGGCAGCCCTAGCAAACTAATACAGTCATGAAACTAGGCAAGCATCTGTCTTTAGAGTCAAAATAAAAGCCATGTCACGGTCTATTTAGATGAAGCTTTTAAGTAAATACTTTCAGCTTTCCAAATGAGATTAATTCTACCCTTCATCTACATTTGCTCTCATTCATCATTTGCAGTCTAGAATCTGTCTTAACTTTCAACCATAACACAGGATCATTTTAAGGACTCTGAGAGCCGCAACGTGGCGCAGCTCTTGCCATTTTGGGTAACGACTCCTCTTGAAATGATGGTGCTCACATGCTCAACCAGTGAAAAGACTCAAAAATATTCCTGGAGTATAAAGAGACAGGAAGAGGGAGGGGAAGGAGCTTTGGGAATAGAAGTCCTGGTTGATAATAAAAGTGGAATGCTTGTAGAAGACAGAGGTCCAGACTGTCACGGAACTGAGACAGAGTGGAAATAAGGCATCAAGGCAAGTCTGCATGGCAGGAGGCGTAGGTGAAGGAGAAGCAGCTACGACAGGGGCAGGGTCCCTCCCTGCCTTTGTTCCTTGAAGAGTATGAGTAGAGAGCTGCCTATTGGATATTACTGCCATTTCTTACACCCAGATCTTTCTCATTTTTACTTGTATTATATTTTAACCAGATAATCACAGATCATCTTGTGAGACACATGAGATTTAATATTATAAGTCAGGAAACAGGAAAAAAAATAGCCAACTAAAAAGGAAGTTAAATGAGAAAGCTGTCCAGCCATTCTGAGTATTCAGGATGTGTAGGACAGCAGCGTGGTGCTGGCCGGCATATTTCCAAGTCCTCTGATCTCTCCTTGTCTAGCAAGCAAGGAGTGCGGGTGAGGAAAAGGCGTTCTTCAAACCCCTGCTGGGCCATCACAGAGAGAGACCCGGCCAGAAAAGAAAGGACAGGTTCTTGCCCACAAAATAAACAACTGCAATTAAATTAAAAAAACTGTCCTGTGGGAGAGTTTGGTGGCGTAATTGAAAGAGAAGAGAGAGACTGTAAGAGAAGGTAGCTCAAGGAGAAGTCTGACTAGCTTGGGGACCAAGGCAAAATTTCCAAGAAGCTGATTTGGTTTCCAGGAGCCTAAAACGAGGTCACAGATACATGGTTACACACAAATAAAACCACTGAGGGGGCTTAAAAGGGCTTCACAGTGACATAGCAGTAAAAAAGCCCAAAAGAAACCACCACTGCCAACATCAATTGCAGCTGTCCCCCCAGGCAGCTGGCACGAGGAGCACTGACCAGTCCGGCCTGATTAGACCTGAATGACATTCTGCACAGGCTGTGCTGGGGCTGATGGTTTGCAATGAGCTAGAGCAAGTGAGTGGCATGATCACAAGGGCACGTGCTGCTCCTATGAGGCTGTTATTGAATAAGGAAGGACGTGGGTAAAATGGGAAAGAAACCAGAACTTGAGCAAGGCCACCTTGTTGGTTGGCCAGATCAGACGAATGACTTTTAACGGAAAATACTTTTGTAAAGGTGAGCTTCAAATTCAGATGAAATCAGCTTAGTAGTGTTCAATAATTTTTGTGGTATAGAGGTGCAGGAATGAAAAGGGAGTAATTTCAAATCCACAAACCATATCCAGAAGAAAAGACCAATGAGGAGAAACAGCCTCCTCTAAACTACGGCAAGATAAACTAAAGATCCTTAGGAAGAGGTGAGGGACCTGCTGTCCTATAACGTCACCAAGGGCAGAAGAGAAAGAAACGGTTTCATAGTGGAGTCCAGGAGACATGGGTTTCTAAAAGGAGGGACTTCCTGACAGGTGGACCATTAACCTTTGGAATGGTTCACCAGAAGTGCTGGAAATTTCTTCCCTGCAAGTATTAAAGAATGAACTCCCACCTGCTTACCTTGCCATTACATTATAGTTACAATATATGCTTTAAACTGCATTTCAATTAAAATAAAGATTAAGTGGTTTATTGAGGCAATATATGCAATTGAGACTATAGTTGTCAGTCAACTACTCAAAACAACTAGCCTCCTTCCATTATACAGACATATGCTGAAAAGCAAATGATACATGGCAAATGATAAATATTTTTCAGATACTACAGAAGATCCTGGAATTGTGTATGCATTACCTCATAAATTTCCACAAATTATAAGGAAAATACTGTATAAAAGGTGTTCATCTATTATTCTCCATAAAACCAGTGACATTTGTTACTTTCATTTGACTTCAGGAAAATTCTGTAAATTTGGGCCACTGACTTCACTCTTCTGAAGTTCAATCTCCTTGTCTGAAAATAGGAATGAATACATGCCCAGCTTTCCTAACTTAATGTATATGAAGATACATTGTACGTCATGGCATAATATGTTATTCAAATGTAAAGATGTCTAAAAATAACTAACATTTGCTGAGAGCTTACTGTGTTCTAGGCACTATGCTAAATGATTTAATTGCATTATTTAATTCTCACAACCCTATGACAAATTTTTGAAAGGGGAGGGTAAATATTGAACAGCAAACCCTTAGTGCATATGTAGTGCTGCAGGAAGTGACAGAAGACAGGAGCCTGTAGACTGTTGGGGAAAGGTCCTTCCTGTGGTCAAGGGATAGAGCAGGAAATATTGGAAAGAGAATGAGAAAAAAAAGATGGCGACTGCCAAGGAGAGTAGTAAATTCCCCCCGGTACGTGGAGAATCCTTGGGGGACCCAGACAGCAGGCTCTGCTGAGAGCAAGAAGGAAGTGCTCCCCAGGGATCTTATCATAACTTCAGGAAGGCCTGAGAACTTTCCATAGAGCCTAAATGGAAAGATTCCTCACACTTGGCCATTATGAGTGGGCTGAGCAATACGTATAAAATCAGAAATCTAGTAGCTTGGAGAAAGAGGTTTGCCAGTTTCATTCCACGAACCATCGTTATGCTGCACATACTAATAAAAGTCTGAGGTTAGAGTGTCTGTAGTATTTAGCCATTACCTAAAATGCTGGGAAGGGGGCCTGGGGGCAGTTATGTTGGACATATCCTTGAAATTCCTTATTCAGGGAAGTGGGATGGGAGGGACATGAACTGGCATGAATGTTGGTCTTATTTTGCCAATTAGGAAGAAAACCAAGTGTTTCTTCAGTAAAAATGTACCATGGATGTGACTGTGAAGTGTCTGAATAAAAGGTCTCACACCTCTCTGACTAGACCATTATTGTCTCAAAAGTCAACTTAATCCAGATGGGATTGGACTATGGGGAAATAAAGTGACTAAAGACTTGAAACCCACATTTATTGTGATTGAATTGCTTCAAATTTGTCCTCTGGCTCTCTTGAGGAGATCTGAAGGGGCTCATTTTCTCACAGGTTAATAGGACCCAGTGTGTAGGTCGAGCACTCCAAGTTATCTTTCCCCTGAGGACAACAGCCTCTGGCTTTTTTTGAAACTTATGAAAAAGAGTTCTTCACAGGCTTCCCATATAAGTCCAGTCATTTTCCTGATTTCACCCTAAGACTTGAACTCTCAAGAATATTTATTTGTTCTTTCTCCTCATAAAAACAGTACCCATTGCTTTGGGCTTTGCAAGAATGGACATAATAATAAACACGATGCACTATAAATAGCATTGACATTCCAACCATGTCTAACAGAATTCCCTCCTGACACGCCTGGCATCATGGTCTGCAGATTCAGACGTCACTGGATTAGCCTATCAAGGTGATTCCAGAGGTAAGACTCTCCCACATGGATTTATAGCAAAATAGCCTTAGAGACTTTACCAGAACGTTGCACGATATTTAAAAAACAGTATTTCAAAGGCCTTAGTGTACATAACCATCACCAATTAGAAGTTCACTGAAATAAGTGAATTTTGCTTCTACTTCGATTTAACTGATAACTATTCTTTCCCTGCTGACACATTTTCCCTCAGATTAACCAAATGCCTATGTCTTATGTCATTTAGTCCTCTCAACAGTCTTATGAGATAGGCAGTATTATTCCAATTTTACCAAGGAAAAGAGAGAGCCTGAGGGGTTAACTAATTTGTCTAGATCAAGTGGCTAGTAAAACGGCAAAGCAAGGATGGAAAATTCAGGATTTCCAAATGATTCAGTTTTATTCCCATGTTTTTGTACCTCCGCCAAATCTTTCAGATGGTGGTCTCTCATTCTGCAGGGGTACACATGGCCATGAAGAGGGATCTTCTATTCCCTAATTCCTCTCAGCCATATCCAGCCTTTTCACCCAGCAACCCTTCCTCTGTAGAAACACTTGTCTCCTAATCCCACCCTCTCCACTGTTGTCCATGGCAAACTGATAGGTGCTTCTTTACGTTTCTGGGTAATTTTGGCACTTGTCTCACAGCTTTTCTTTATTCTCCGTCTTTGCTATCAACCTGAGAGACTCAATATTATTGTGGATGACCCTTTATAGCGTCTCAGTCTCTTTATTCCTCAGCTTCCCCCACCCCCAAATCATTGTGTTTACTATTCCTTAGGAATCCACCCTTTGTTCCTCCTTAGACCTCCTCACCTGAAGATCTAAACATGGAATGGAAGAAGGAAGAAGGACCCATGGTCTGGAGGTTGCTGATTACAGCAAAGAATCAGTTATAGGTAGTAGGTGACAAAAGCCAGCGAGAAGAGTAGAAGGCTTTGGTCAGAGAGCACCAAGGCTTGAAACAGTGGTTTTCAAAGTAATGGGTCTTCAGTAAACCTCAAAATCCTGCATCATTCTTCTTCTAGTGGTGACTGGAAGAAGGAAAGGAGTGACCGTGTCTACATTTGCAGTGAAGAGCAATGGGGAAGGACACTAGGCTATAAAAGCTATTAATTGATAGCAGGAAGTGATCAACAGAGGAGTCCAAACTGGTGGTCCAAATCAGGGGGCACCAGGAGATATGGTGCTCCATGGGGATACTCAAAAGCTGTGGGGTGACCACTGGGTGGTCTGCAGTCATGTGAGACGGGGGTTGGGTTACTTTATTTGGATACTGATGGGAAGGGTGCTCTCCGAAGGCTAGAGAATGTGAGTAAACAAGGATACACATGATGCATCTTTCATTCAATCAGCGTTAATATTTGTTATCTTTTTCCAGGCTTTCCTCTATTTCACCATTATCAGATTAACCAGCCTAAAACAACATTTTTCATCATGTTATTCTCCTCCTTAAAAACTCCATCAGTCCAAATGTCTCAGCTAAAAGTAAAGATTAGCTGAAAACCTACCTCTCCAGTCTTATTTCCATTTCTTTTTATCCTTGGGTTTCCAAACTCCTTTTTCTCTCTTTTTTTCAAATCAAGGATGACTTTTGTTCTTCCTCATTCCACTCCCTCCATGCACCCCATGTTTCTAATGATTTTGCCTTCTCAATTGCATTTAGGTAATAAGACACTTCTGATTTTTAAATTAAAGACATGCATAATTGTCAACTAGAACTTCAGATCAACATGAGAAAATTAAGCTTACTTAACTATAATGATATAATTTTACTCAAAGCAAATTACTTTAGGCTCTATTTAGAGTGTGCGTTCTTGTGGAGGATGGGGAGGGTGATAAATGTATGATTTTTGGCAGCTTTCTGAAGTACTAAAGTTAGTTCAGGATGCCTATTACCCACCTTTTTTGGGCCTCTGGGGGTCTGTGGGTCTCAGGTTGGGCATCAGACCCAGAATGAAGCCAGGGTCTTTTCCAGCCAGACTCATCTCCTCATTTCCCAGTCCCACCTCTGTGCCTCTGCTCATGTCACTCCCTTTGTAAACCCCTCTGAATTCTGTCTTTCCTTCAAAGGGCAGTTCAAGTTCCACCTTGTCCCAGGAGTTATTTGCAGACTTCCCCAGTCCATGACTGAACTCATACATCACTGAACTCATATATCACACTTTTTGTGTCATTAATTTGCACAATTTCAGGCCTTGGATTGTTAGTTACCTTTTATGCTTATGTAATTTGCTTCCACATTGGATTTTAAACCGCTGAACGTGCAAGAAAAAACAGAAAAATAAAAAAATTTTCTTTATTCCTCCTTGCCTACACATAGTACCTAGCATAATGCCTAATTTAGTAAATACTTGTCAGTTTTTGATAATCATTCTATTTTTTTTTTTAAAGATTGGCACCTGGGCTAACAACTGTTGCCAATCTTCTTTTTTTTTTTTCTACTTTATTTCCCCAAACCCCCCCTGTACACAGTTGTGTATCTTAGTCGCAGGTCCTTCTAGTTGTGGGATATGCGACGCTGCCTTAATGTGGCCTAATGAGCGGTGCCATGTCCGCGCCCAGGATCCGAACCCTGGGCCGCCACAGCAGAGCGCACGAGCTTAACCACTCGGCCACGGAGCTGGCCCCTATTTTTTAAGGAATAAAGACAAAGTATTAAAATCAGTTTTGATCAAATAATGCTCAGTACGGTTCTCACCCACCTAGCCAGCAAGTCAATAAGTTCAAGTTTTGACATCCCATCGGGAAGCAGTCGGGGAATAGCAGCAACACAGGTCCTGAAAAGATCTATTTTTGGCTTTCTCTCACCCCTAGAATTTGAAAATAAAGTTTAAACATAGGTCAAAGGTTATCAGAATTAAAAAAAAAAATCAATCAAATATGTGAACAAAGACTAGAATCCATGGCTTTTGAATCACTGCCTGGTGTTTGCTCCATATTATTCTCAAATGTTTATTGACTTTTATAGCTAGGCCAGTTCTAAGAGAACTTATAAAGATTTAAATATTTGACAAAGGTATATATCTGAAAAGAAAAATGCTGATATCACTAGCATTCCACCATCCGGCTTGCCATTCAGTTGGGCTCTGTGGGGTCTGGTCCCTGCAGGGGGCATTTAAAACACTGAATTCACTGAAATGCTTAATGCATCAGTACATAAGAAATACACTGCAGTCTTTCCTACATTCAGCATTTAAAAATGGGATTTTAATATATACAAGGAAGGGTGCTTCTAACAAGCACGACATCTGGAAGCTTCTCTCCCTGATGAGTTACACTTCTCCTCTAGAGTCCCCAGCCCTACTTTTAAAAAAAATTAAGTGCTTCCAAAAATAAGTCTTTCATAATGTTAAGTAAAATCCTGAAAAATATATATAGTTGTGCACCCATTTCGGATTTTTAAAATTATACTGATGTGCCTGACCTCTATGGAGATTCCTTCCCTCTTTTTACTTTCTTGAGAATATAAATATTAAAGGTAATTAATGCCTTTTGTATTCTGTTGTAAAATCTCAAGGAAAAATGTAAATTTTGTGATAAATTATTTCCATTTTTAGGTGTTCAAATAGATAACTGTTTGATTCTTTTTTTTTTTTTTTTTTTTTTTTAATTTTTTTTTTATTAATGTTATGATAGATTACAACCTTGTGAGATTTCAGTTGTACATTTTTGTTAGTCATGTTGTGGGTACACCACTTCCCCCTTTGTGCCCTCCCCCCACCCCCCCTTTTCCCTTGTAACCACCAATCAGATCTCCTTCTCAATATACTAATTTCCACCTATGAGTGGAGTCATATAGAGTTCGTCTTTCTCTGACTGACTTATTTCGCTTAACATAATACCCTCGAGGTCCATCCACATTGTTGTGAATGGGCCAATTTCGTCTTTTTTTATGGCTGAGTAGTATTCCATTGTGTATATATACCACATCTTCTTTATCCAATCATTAGTTTCTGGGCATGTAGGCTGGTTCCACGTCTTGGCTATTGTAAATAATGCTGCAATGAACATAGGGGTGCAACGGACTCTTGAGATATCTGATATCAGGTTCTTAGGATAGATACCCAGTAATGGGATGGCTGGGTCATAGGGTATTTCTATTTTTAACTTTTTGAGAAATCTCCATACTGTTTTCCATAGTGGCTGTACCAGTTTGCATTCCCACCAACAGTGTATGAGGGTTCCTCTTTCTCCACAACCCCTCCAACATTTGTCGTTCTTGGTTTTGGATGTTTTTGCCAATCTAACGGGGGTAAGGTGATATCTTAGTGTAGTTTTGATTTGCATTTCCCTGATGATTAGCGATGATGAACATCTTTTCATGTGTCTATTGGCCATATTCATATCTTCTTTTGAGAAATGTCTGTTCATGTCCTCTGCCCATTTTTTGATCGGGTTGTTTGTTTTATTGTTGTTAAGCAGTGTGAGTTCTTTGTATATTATGGAGATTAACCCTTTGTCGGATAAGTGGCTTGTAAATATTTTTTCCCAATTAGTGAGCTGTTTTTTTGTTTCAATCCTGTTTTCCCTTGCCTTGAAGAAGCTCTTTAGTCTGATGAAGTCCCATTTGTTTATTCTTTCTATTGTTTCCCTCAACTGAGGAGTTACAGTGTCCGAAAAGATTCTTTTGAAACTGATGTCAAAGAGTGTACTGCCTATATTCTCTTCCAAAAGACTTATTGTCTCAGGCCTAATCTTTAGGTCTTTGATCCATTTTGAGTTTATTTTGGTGTGTGGAGAAAAAGAATGGTCAATTTTCAATCTTTTGCATGTGGCTGTCCAGTTTTCCCAGCACCATTTGTTGAAGAGACTTTCTTTTCTCCATTGTAGGCCCTCTGCTCCTTTGTCGAAGATTAGCTGTCCATAATAACTGTTTGATTCTTAACCACATATTTTATCAACAACCTTTATGGAAAAACTAAATGACACATCAAATCTTTCAAATAACTTAAGTGATAAAATATAACAACAAAATTACATTCTGATGATTTATTCTTCTGAGAATAAATATAAAATTGGCAACCAAAGTAATGCAATCATAGGATATAAACACAATCACAACAATGCAAAGTAGCATAGAAGTAATTCCTTCTTGGAGCAGTAATTGTGGTCAGAACAGAAATGCAATAAGCAGAATTATCGTCTCTATCATCTGAAGATGATGATCAGACAGAAATTTTGCTCTGTGACATGACTTTTTAGCATGCTTTTGTAAGCTTCTTAGGAATGAATCAGAAACTGTTTATGTGAAAAATAAAACAGATATATGCTGACTTCTAAAATACTCTGCTTTTGTGGAAAGTCATAAGATTACTTTCTGTCCTTCTCCAGTCCTTTTGAATGGGATGCACGAGGACTCTAGAGAAGTCTTCAAATGACATCCTCAATAGCTGTACAGAGTTAGAGCCTGGTGATCTCTCTCCACTGTTCATCTGCAACACAGTGAGTTGTTTAAACAGTTCTCCTAACTTGCTCACCAGATGTTTTAAACAGCCGGGATTATTTTCATATCTGTCGGAAAACAGATGACCCCGCCTGGCCTGAAGTGTAGGGGGAATTCTGCCAGGCTCCCAGGCTGATAAAGCAAGCCTAGATTAGAAACTCTAATTGGTGCACGATTTCCTTTTACTAATGCAGTCTTTGCTCTCTGGGCTTTTATAGGAGCATGTGAACCCTCCAAATAACATAATTTTTGTTAACAGATATTATTATTATATATTATATAAATATTACTATTATTTGATAGCATGAACCACAAAAGGGATGAGGAACACAAACGGAGCAACACAGAATGCTTACATGTTCAAGTTCATACCCTAAGCAGTGCCTGGGAAAGCAGTGGACCAACTTTGTATGTCAGCTCTAATGACTGTTTCCATTAATGTGTGTGGACCACAGCTGTCTCCTGCTAAATGCTTATATGATGCCCTAATGTGTCCTTGTGTTTTAGAAGTGTAGCAATGAGTTATTTTCTATCAGGGATCTGCCTTAAAGCCTAGCATCAAAAATATTCCTAGCCCTATTTTGGGGTCTTAAGATGGTTGAATAGGAAAAAGCAAAGAATCACTTTAGAAAAAGTTTAAGGTATTTGTTAAAATACAAACGAAGAAGTTTACAGTTACATTTAAACTTGTACCTTTTTATGGTTTTGAAAATATTGTTTTGGTCTTGACCCTATCTTATGATCTCTTGATTAGAAATATAGTTTTCCCTTGAAGGTCTTTCATTTCTTTACTATTTTGAGAGGAAACAACTACACGGCAGAACTTTTAAAAGCATTTCTTATATCTTCTACATTATAAATCGAAAATTGCTTTAATATATTCAAAGAGTTTGTAATAATGAGGTTAAAAGTTTATTGACAATCTGGCAAATTTGTGAGGTAAGAACTAGAGACATAGTATAATTAATGTTATTAACCTTGGTCAATTTTGATTCTGCTATGGTTTTGGTTGAAAAGTCTAAAGCAACATGATCTTCATATCATCTAAATCAAATGATTGGTAAGCTGCAGGATAATATGCATTTTGTAATCCCATTTTTGTGAAGAAAATATGTATATACATAAATTTGTGTTGACAGAGGGAAAGGTCTGGAAGGAATCACACTGTGCCAAGTAATGGTTGCAGATTCAAGTGGAGCCCTGATGAGGTGGCTTTCATTTTAACTTGATAGGCTGCTAAACATGTATTTAAAATAATCTCATATTTTTCCCTTTGTTTTATCATGTTTTGTTTTGTCATACTTTGTTTTCGATATGCTACCATTGTAATAAAAATACACACCCACAATACGAACTTCCCTGTGTAGGTAACAACTCTCCAACTAATTGTGGTATTTGGAACTGGATATGCTGAGTGACAAAGGAAATTTTCCTCATTATATTTTTGGAAAGCCGCACAGGTGCCAAATATAATTTAATTCACAGTCCAACAACAAAGTCCAAACTTTCTTAAAGTGTAAAGTTATAACATAATCCTAGTTCCTGCCATAATTAATCAAAAGTAGCAAATATAAGCTGTATGAGTTTCTTCTGCAGAGCTCTAATCACAAATCTAGATCTTAGATCTTGGCTAAAAAGACTTGATTTCTACATTCAAAGCTACAAATGCTTTCTTAAATCCAGTGTTTCAATGGCACAGTTGCATAGAGACTATTAAAAGTAGGTTTAACTCTCACAGTTCAGGAACTATTACTAGAAACAGTGAATCTGAGATTTATAAAGATGGAACGTCTGTGAACTGATGATGTTACTATACAGCATGTGCTGTGATAAAGCTTGGGAGCAGAACATCACTTCTGAAAAATGTGGACAGGTAAAAGAGGCTTGGGCCCCATTTTCTAACTTACTGGCCTAAAGATACTTGAGATATAACCAAAATAGATCTAGCTCAGGTTTGACCTTATTTTTAGAGTTAGTCAAATATTATCAAATTATGTTTTTACTATTCGTAACACTTCTTAGAACTCTGATTCTAAGAAGATGAGAACAAAATACAGAATAAATGGGAAGAATAAATGAGAAGAATCTCTAGTGCTGTCTTTTAGTGAATCAGTCGTTCACTGAAAGCTCAGTGCTCGCTGTACTCACGTGATCATGTCTTCGGGTTCTTTGTTCAACATCTGGACGTTAGTTAGCATCATACATCTTCCTACTTCTTTATCAAGGTGCCTTAAAATGTTGTCCACAGCTTTTCGTACTTGAGAATAATATAATGACATGCCTGAAAAACAAGGATTATAGTTATTTCTTTGACTAAATCTTTCAAAGAATGAAACCGTAGTTTATTTATCCTCTATGACATTTTTTTCCTGAAGACTTTTTCTGGGTCAATGACTTCTTTGAGCAGAGGCTAATTCAATCTCTTATCTGCAGTACTCTTAGCATAATGGCCTGCACTTAGTAAGTGTTCAAATAATCACTTAAATTCAATAAATAGGAATTCTAATACTTCAAAGGGAAATGTTTGCCAGGAAAGTTAACATAAACAAGGAAATAGAAAATTTTACTTTAGAATTTTTATGTTTCTGGTTAATACAAGAAGACTCACCATTATTAGTGATTATGTGAATAAAAGATAATTCTCATTTAGGGTTAGGATTTTAACAACTTCATATTATTCTCTGAAATATATGTGCGGATTTTTTTTCCAGTAAAATAAAATGACTTCACATCATAAATTTTAAAACTAAGAAAAGTATATTTTAGTTATATTATTTTTACTGCTTTCAGTAAATACAGTGTCAATATCCTACAGTGGAAGAAAAATATGTATAGCATATACATTTCACAGATGTATATGAATTTTATATATTTATGGATACAATACGAATGAAAAGTAAGTTGCTTTGCATCTCAAATTTGAACTTTAATGAAACAATTACTAATGGTTATTTCTCAATCACTAAATCTTTCTGAACTCATTTAAGAATTGCTTAATGAAAGATAAATATTTTAAAGCAAAGTTTCCTCATGTGTTTCCTTCAGGCCTTTGCAATCCAGGAACTATCCTAACCAAGTACCTACTACAGTAGGTATCTAAATTCAGGGACTCAGTAAGAATGAAATAAATGCAAATAATCACCTCTTTGAATTAAGATAGCTAAATTAAAAAGAAAATAATCTCATGTAGGCTGAACCCACAATACAACCTAGCGTATGTGGGATTTGGCATGTTTAAAACACAGGTTGAACTAATTTTACTGAAGAAAAAGAAGGAAAGGAACCATAAAAATGAACAAATATATCGTTGCCTTATAAATAGGGTTCTCTACCAAAGGACACAGATGTCTCAGAAATTTACTGTAAATTGTAGATAATCAATATTTGGAAGTTTGAAAAGACCAGACAGAAAAGTCTAACATTTAAATGAAAAAAGGTTTACCAGGAAGCTCCAATAAGTTTAAAGAGCAGTAAACCAAAGCACGGCCTGAATCAATCAAAACAACTAATGTTGGAATGTCTCGTCAGCTCCTTTTACGAAGACTTTTTAAAAGCAAATCTCACTAAGGGTAGGTATCTATTGGTCATTTTCAAGCTTAATAAGGCCCAGCTCTAACACATCCTTGAAACCCACCAATCATTTTGGCTTCCTCTTCAGTTAGCGTTTTACTCAAATATGTTTTCTTCACTCTCAGTGTGTTTCCTGAAGGGAGAACAGCCCCTGTAACCGGCATGGGAGGCTCACCATCTTTCTGCTGCAAGCTATCAGCTATGACCAGGAAGGCCCGTAAGCCAATGTTCATTCTCTGTGAGAGACAATATGTTCATGATTAAAAAAAGAGACCCAATTAGCATCATGGAATTAAACTACCAGTCTTTTAGAGAAGTTAAGCTTGGCTCCCCATCTAGATTAGCATGAGAAAGTCTTTTAATATGCACAAGAGTTTAGGTCAAATCTATGAAAATAAAATTAAGTTTCTGTCACTGTTTGTTGCTGCATCACAAGAAAACAACTGGGAAGATTTTCCCCAAACTTGGAGGGCATGTTTCAGATGGTCATACATCATATTCTGTTTGGGGGATGCTGGGTGCCCCTCAAAGGGAGAGGCAGTCATCTTCTGGAGCAGCTGCAACTAAGGCAACTGAAGTAAATAAAAGGCTCCATGTCTCCCGGAGGGAGAGAGAGGCCACGTGTGTTAATTCACAAAGACTGAATGAAAACAAACAGGAGTTCCAAATGTGAACCGCAGAACAAACATCGTCTGCTCTGAACTGCAGGTTGTTGACTTTGATTCACAAAGGCTGTCAAGTCTGAAAATAATTTTTAAAGCTTCAATGCTGCAAAACCTGTTACTGATACAAGCATACAAGCTTATAAGAAGAAACGCCATTCTGGGCCAGATTATCTTCTTCAGGCTCTGGTAAGGCAAGATGTTGGCTCTGAAAGATGACTCAGTAAGACAGCTGCTCCCAGGAGAGATGACCTTAAAAGGTCAGAAGGCACTAAAACATCTGTACTTCCTTAAACAGCCATGTGAAAAACATTTACACACATATTTTCAAACCACGTGAAGTAATCAGTTCACAAAGTAGATTACTATCTACAGCAGAAAATAATTACTAGTACTAACAATGATAATCTAGTTACAATTTATTGAGTCCCCAAAATACATCCAGGACTGCTCATTAACTCCCATCTTTAAAATAGCCATACAAGGAAGGTATGGTTATTCCCATTTTTCAGGTGTGGAAACTGAGGCCACATAACCTGTAGGTGAGAAGTTATGTGTCTAAGTCAGGTTTGCCTGTATCACTTATTCTGTGGAGCCTAATTATGTTTTATAACTTAAAGTAACAACTATGTCTATTCATTCTCAAACTATTTATTCAGGCTTCAAGGAATGATGACATTTCAAGCAGGATTTGGTGAACATTTCTCTGCTCATTTATACCCAATCCAATGTGTACTTGATGATTTTATGGCCTTCAATTATATTCTATTTCCATTTTCTAGAGTGAAAAATTATTGACTTTAAAAAATTTCACTGTATATCAAAGTCTATTAGTTCCTTCATTTATTTTAGTTGTTCTTACATGAAATGTTTTCTAGGCTTGCGTATTTTTCCCAAGACACAGCATCGTTTTGGGTGAGGAAGTATAATATTCAATTCAGGAGACACAGTACCAACAGAATAACCATGGATTGACATAATGGTCAAGCCTCAGTTATTTACAAGTGGATTATCTAATTTATGAACCATCCTTGCCAGTTCTCTTAGTTTTACTTCCCTCTGGACAATACCAAGCGAAGAAGTAAGATGCGATAATTTGAGACATATATTTTGAACTTAATTTCAAAAATAATTTTTAAAAAATATTTTTATAGGTTTGCATCATGTATTACCCCTTTATGATTTGTCTGGTCTTGAGAAATTACTTAACTTTTCCAAGACCAAGTGTCAGCTTCCTTTCTATAAAATGAGGGTAATTATACCTATTGGTCATACAGGGCTATAGTGAGGATTAGAGAAAATGTCTGAAAAGTTCCTGCTGGCAAATATATAAGATAGGCTAGAATCTCCATGTTATTTTTTTTAAAGTCAAGTTTACTGAGATATAATTCACATGTAGTAAAATCCACTCCTTTTAGTTGTGTAGTTCTCTGAATTTTGAGAAACATACAGAGTCAGATAACCACCATCACAGTCAAGATACAAAATATTTCCATCATCCCAAAAAGCTCCCCCATGCCTCTCCCAACCCCAGCACCTGACAATCATTGTTTAATTTCTCCCTACAATTTTGTCTTTTCCAGAGTGTGATATAAATGGAATCAAACAGTACATAGCCTTTTGTGTCTGGCTTCTTTCACTTAGCGTAACGCTTTGGAGATGTTGCGGCAATATCAGTAATTTGTTCCTTTTTATTGCTGAATGGTATTCTATTGTATTGATGATTCATGATTTGTTTAGACAGTTGTTGAACATGAGTTGCTTTCCTGTTTTTAGTGATTATGAACAAAGCTGCTATAAATATTTGTTCAAACCTTTGTGGACACATGTTTTAATTTCTCTTGGATAATTTCTAGATCATATGGTAAGTGTATGTTTAACCTTATAAGAAACTGCCAAACTGTTTTCTAAAGTGGTTGTACCTTTTTGCATTTTCACTAAAATAGTATGAAGTTCCAGTTGTTCTGTATCCTTTCTCAGCATATCTCATTGTGGTTTTAATTAGCATTTCCCTAATGACTAATAATGTTGAACATCTTTTCATGCACTTATTGGCCATTTGTATCTCTTCTTTGGTGGAAAGGCTGTTCATTTTGCCCATTTAAAAAACTGGGTTATTTTCTTATTGTTGAGTTGTGAGAGTTCCTTATATATCCTGGATAGAAGTGCTTTGTCAATATGTGTTTTGCAAACACTTTTTCCCAGTCTGTGGCTTTATAATTTATTAACAGTTAATATTAATCTATAGTATCTTTTAAAGCTCAGACATTTTTTATTTTGATGATGTTCAATTTATCAACTTATTATTTTGTAATTTATGTTTTTTGTATCCTAAGAAATTTTTGCCTAACTGAAGCTCACAAAAATTTTATGTTTTCTTCTGGAAGATTTATAATGCTGGATTTCACATTTAGGTTTATGATTCATTTTGAGTTAATTTTTGCTTACAGTGCAAATTACGGGTCGAAGTTCATTATTTTGCAAGGAGATGTCCAATTGTTCAGCATCATTTATTGGAAAGACTATCCTTTATCCATTGAAATAACCTGGAGCCATAATTCCCGAGCAAGAGAAGACTCTACTATTTGGGCCCTGGGCTTCCTTCGAGCCAAAATGCCCTGGCTTTGCATTGGCTTTACCCTCCCTCTCCTCACTCATTGGCTACAGCAATTCAAGAAGCCTGTGATGTCATTAGACACCAGACAGAAACTCCCATTTTGAGGCTTCTTGGGCTGTCCCTAGACATGTGGCAACCTTAGCACCAAGAAGAGAATGCAGGATGTGGTGGGAAGGAGCAAGAGGATGCCAGAGACCTGCCTTCCCTTTTGTGACTAACCAGCTGCCTCTTTCGAGCCTTTGGGCTCTGGGCTTCCTTCCTCATTGACAGAATGAAGGAGCCAGATAATATCTGATGATGGGAACAATCTTTTTAAAAAATTTTTTATGGTGTGCAATTTATTTCACTTCTTTTTGCTTATGAGTTTGTAATATCAATATAATTTTGCAAGGAGATCTAGAAAAGTATTCTGTTCATTTTACTGGTAAAAAAAAGATGAAGTTCAGAAGGCAAATGTCATATAGCTAGTAAAAGTGGTAGAACCTGAGGCCAGTGGCAAATCCAACTTTGCTGACTTCGGGTTCAGTATTCCTTCTACAATCTCATAGGGAAAGGGCTGCAAAGAGGCAGCTTGCCAGGCATATTTCTCTTGGCCAATCATGTTTTTAAAAGTTTAAAATTGACTGTGCTTTTCATTGGCACAGGCCCCAACACTCCACGTTGTATATCATACCCATGACACATTCATTTCTATGATCCGCCTGGCCCTTTAGTTGGGATGCTTCCACAGGAACGTATATTCATACATTATTTATTTAATCCCACTGTGTTTTAGTATTTTACTATTACATGTATTTATTCTTCTCTGTTTCATCACTTCCCAATATTCAACCTGTTAATCTGCATCAAAATAATTATAAGAAAAAGTACTGACTTTTCTAAAATAAAACAACCTGTCTGGTAGTGACAGACGATCTTTTTGGGCAAGGTTAACTCTGTTATACAACAACAGAATATGGTAGCACATCAACCTTTCATCATTCTAAGTCTATTCATCCAAAACCTTACTTCTGAAATTCCATCATCTCTACTATTTAGTCAAATAACACGGACAGAAATAAATAGAAGGCTTTTTAGAAAAATGTCCTTCACTCCATTTCCCAAAGTTGCAGAGCACAGGTATGGCTCTGCCAATGCATGCTCTGTTAGGAGTACACAGGAGGATCATTCATACCTCTGGATTGAGACTGAAAGCCTTTGCTGGTTTCCCCACACAAAGAAAATCAAAAATGATTTCTTTCATTGCAAAATCTAAACGCTCCTATAGTGAAAAAGAGAAAACAAAGCAAGTGTTAAAATACAAATTCAACGTAAAATATCTGTTTTCATCATATGCACCAAACAGGTGGCTGCTCAAAGAAGAGAGGTTCTGCTCAGTTTTATGGCTCACAGGGAGTCCCTGAAGGAGGACCATGCCCATCTGAACCTGTGGTGGAGCTGCTTTTGTTTTTGGGTGGCATGCAGAGATGCCTTCATTATATAATATACACAATTAGCCCCTAAAGAACAGAATGACTAACGACAAAAAACCAAAAAAGTGAAAAACCAAAACACTTGATGTCTCTGGGCTTATAGAGAGTCCAAACTCTTTATGCTTGTACTACAGATGCTGATAACTTCTTGAAATTCAGTTTAAAATGTATTTTTGAAAATAATACTGCAAAACGACCATTTTCTAACATTACAAATCCTTTGGCTCATATTGTAATAGACAATTCTGCAAGTGAAATGAACAATCATCAAATAAGGCATATTTAGGTTACTCAAATGAGAAAGTTTAAGTGAGGTTCTAATAATTTGAGGCAGTGGCTACCAAGATATGACAGGTTCATTTTATACAACATATTCCAGAATAATAAAAGTACATTCTCAGCCACATGATCTCTACATGTAGAAAAGTTACATTAATTTATCCGCCTGCAAAGCATATAGTGTCCTTTCCCTAAGCACAAATATTACAGAGGCATTTCATTATACCAAAAACCCAAAGAGATATCATATATTCAATAGTCTGTGAAGTAACAATTGAACCTTATGTCTTTACATCAATATCAATTGTAACTCAACAGTATTTTCATGCCTATTATTTCTCTTTATCCACACAACATTCTGAGGTATAGTGGGAAAGCATTTTCACCTACATTTTACAGACAAAGAAACTGAGAAATAAGATGTTCTCTGACTGGCTTAAGGGTAATAGAGCTGGTGCATGGCAGAGGTTGAACTGGAAAAATTGTATTTTCATTTTCCTCTGTAAATCACAGGAAGTCAAACGTGGGGTAAAACCATTTACTCACATAGTGTTTTAAAAAGTCAAAATCTTGGGTCTAAATAGTACAATAAATACTAAAAACTATGTTTAATATTATTGGACCCCGTGTTTAAGTAAATTAGTACATGTAAAGTGCTTGGAACAGTTCTTGGCAAAGAGTAAGTGCTTGATAAATGCTAATATTCCTATTACATTCTTATTTTCAAAGGGTGAAAGTTAGAGATTATTTACTCCTCAAACTTCACTAAATTGTCTTCTTTTGATTTCCTCCAAACATCAGACTCTTCGCTTCCTACTGACTTACAGAATCCAGCACAGAGAATCAGGAAAAAACAAGGAGTAAGAGTCAAGAGACTTTTGCTAATAGGTGCTGTGACCTTAGATGAGTCACTTAAACTCTGTCTCTCAGTTACTTCATTTGCCAAACGCTGAAAACACGTGACATATCCATGTCACGATTTGTTCTGAAGCAAAAAAAAAAAAGAAAAAGAAAAGAAAACTATGTGTAGAAACACTTGCAAAACCATTCTAAAAAGTCTATACATGTAAGATATTATTTTAGACTCTTGATCTGTTAGTACTTCATAAGAAGGAGATTGGCTACTTCAAGGCAATTAGAGGACTCTCAGTGCCAGAAGTTTCTCCATTACCTGGGCAATGAACTGGATGATTTTCACAAAGATGTTCAGAGGCATGTCCCTTGGCACCACACCACGGGACCCTTTGGGGAAAAGCGTTGTGATGATGGTTATAAGACGGCTGAAAGATAAGGGGAAAAAAGAGAAAACAAGCAAGATTGGCTGAGCTCCAGTTCTTTAAGGGAAAATGGCAGATGTTTCATCTTATCTAAGTATCAGAGAGAATTCAGAAAAAGAAAACAAACCACTTCATCCCTTTTCCATTAGCATAATTACTCTACGAAAAGTTTTTCTGGAAAACTAAGGGCAGTTGGAAAATTATAGCCGTTTCCTTTGTTAAAGAGGCAAATGCAGCCCTGGACACGAAACTTGGCAGAGGCTGGAGTTTCTGTAATGGCTGCTGAGCCAATGACCAAGGAAAGCCTGAAAATGTCCTTAGGACTTAGACCTTTTAGAAACTGTCGGGTTTGAACAGCTTCTAGTATGGTCAGCATAGGTAGCAATAAAACAAAACACCCTCTTCACTGGCTGAGTGTGTGGTTACCATTAACCCAAGCCAGCTTCTTACCTCTGAGTAGCTGTGTTGCTTTCACATTTAATTCGAATCATGTAAACCCAAAGTAATCTGTACAGAGATTCCAGTGCAACTCGAGCCATCTTGGGGTCTTTATTCTACAATAGAAACCAAGATGTAAGATTGTAGATTAAATGGTGATGTATGGAGATTATTCTTTTCTGAATGCCTGGAAATGGAGGGCCCCAGGTTGGTGGCAGGGTGCCTACGAGACACACTGCATCATCTGGGACTTATGGGGTACTTGCCTCCCAGTGCCCATTGGGTAAATGATCTATGAAGAGGGACCCAAATAGCCACGGGGAGGGACAGAGTAGTTCTATGGGAACTCATGTCATTCTCTCCTTTGCCAAGGTGAATACTTGAGATTACCTTCTTCCTCCAGCCCTAGGGAACCTGTATCTCCTAGCACCAAGAGGAGATCAATCTGTTTTTTCTATCGTCGACTATGCCCTTGTAAATACTGCTATTGCTTTGATTCCCTGAATCTTCCCCCTCACCTCCCATCTAACTCCCCTCCAACGTTTAGTGAGACCAATGTGTAGTAGGCACCGTGCTAGAATCTGAGATATAGAGGTAAAAGATAATCCTTTCCCCCAAGACGTTCACACTCCGTGGGAGATGGGAGACAGATAACAAACAATCATCTCTAAGAGAGAAGGAAAAACTGGTAGGGACAGGAACTAGAGAATGGAAATTAGGGCAACCTATGGCAAACCCAGTGAGTGAGGTCAGGAAAGGTTTCCAGGGGTAGACAAAAACTCAGATGAACTTTAGTCCATTCATTTACTCATTCGTTCCTTCAACAAACATTTGAGTGGCTACACTGGGCCAGGTACTGTGCTTGGCACTAGAAACTTTGAATGATGTAAAAAAAAAAAAAAATGATGGGGAAGGAGAGCATTTTAGGCAAAGGCAACAGTACGTGGAACTAAGAGAGCTGGTGAGAGGGGTCATGTTTCAGAACCTGGGAATAGTTTGCATGCCAGTGCCTAGGGCCAGGTGAATGAGCAGTGGCTGAAGAGGCTGGAGAGGAAGGCAGGGGTCACCTGAGGAACCCTACATACCCTACTCAATAAGGGGACCAGGGTTCTCATGATAGTGACAGGAGGCCACTAAGAAACCATGAAAGAAGTCCTAGTCTGCAGTGTGGGAAAAGAAGGAGATGCATGGAGACCAGCTGTGGCACATCTGCCAGCTTCCAGGAGACAAAAAATAGGCCAGAGAGGAGGGAATTGATTCCCTCCCCACTGTCCTACCTTACACAAGTCATATTCCTCTTGATTTACAAATCACAGATTGGGTGGCTTCCCTGATGCCTATGGGATCAAGTTATCATTTCTCGGCACAGCATACCTGACCAGTCAATATGTGGCTCTAGCCTACCTTTTCTGCCTCCCCTCCTGTTATTCTCCCACAAGCTCCCTAAACTCTAGCTAGGCCATGTTTATTCCATTTCTGTGTCAGGAGGGGGTTCCCCTCAGTCCCCTATCTGCCTTGCATCCTTAAGGTGAACTCTACTCCCTTATAGTCTACTTGAATGTCCCCTCCTTCAGGCAGACTTCTCTGTTCCTCCCCAATGTCCTGAACCCCATTAAAACTAACTATTCCCTCCTGAGGGTCCCCTGACCCTCACACAAACCTCTGGCACAGCCCTTCAACTCTTTACATAGGGTCTTGTTTAGACATCTGAAAGGAAGGGCATTATTTCCCCCTGACATCTGTTAGAATTCCTGCCATTCTGTGGGGGACTGATAAATGTTTGCTAAACAGTCTTTCAAAATCACTCTTAACTCTCTTAAAGGTCTTTTGCTTTTATGTTACTTCTCTTCCCTTATTCATTTATTTATCTTGTCATAATTGTTTTAGCTGTTTTATTCTTAGTGTAGATAATTTGGGTACTGATGATTTTTTTAGAATTCATAATTGTTTAGAGATTATCAAGGATAAAGTTCACCTTAAACTATTTACTGAATAAAGATGAGTCACAGAAACAAATTCTATGGAAAACACTCTAGGGAGCAGTTTTTTAGATTTAGGAAAGATAGATTTCTTATGTCTATGTAGTCAAAATAAGTTTTTAGTGTGATCATTACTGTAAAATTCTAAACTTCTATATGCATTTTGGTCTCTTTCTGGACTTCTTTTTTGTTCTGTTAGCCCGTCTATTCATGTCCTAATACCACATCATTTTAATTTTTGAGGTTTCAAAATGTGTTTTACTATCTGGCATGGCCTACCTTCCACCATCCACTGCTCTTTTTTCTTTCCTTTCTATTTTTAGAGTTTTTCTAGATATTTTTGCATGTTTATTCTTCCAAATAAGCTTTATAACTCGTTTTTTGGGCTCCAGGAAAAAAAAAGCCCCAACTTTTTAGAATCATACATTTATACATAAAGGATCATTTTTCGCCTGTTAGTAAAACACGTATGATATACCTTATAATTTGTTGAATGTTCTCATTACATAAAGAACTTTAGTAAACTACTGAACCAGTAAAAGTTGTGTTTAATATATTCCATCATTTAAAAATTTTGGGAATTCTAATTATCTTTCCTCTAACCCCTCCAAATCAGCAAATGTCTATGATGCCCTTACGTGGTGGTTAAAAGCAGACTCTAGACATACACTGTTTGGATTTGAATCCATCCTTGCTCTTCAATTTGGTAGTGAGGTGGCCAACCTCAGGCAAGTTCCTTAATCTCTCTGGGCCTGATGTTCCCCGTCTGTGATAATCTTCCCTCCCTCCTAGAAGTGTTATGAGAACTAAATAAGTTAAAGCATATAGGGCACTTGACACTGTTGCTGCCCATAGTACCTATTATTATGTACAAGGCACCAGGATCTAGCAGCAAGCAAGGGACATGTAGTCCCTGGCTTCAGGGAGCTTCCATTCTAGTGGAAATGTTTCTGCCTTTGTGATTTCCCTTTATTGGTATAGTATATAAAGTATTTTTTGTTTCCATAGTGTACCATTCAAAATTCTCTCATGTGCCTTATCTCATGTTGTAAACCTGATGGGGTAGGACGAGTATCATCAAAGTTTCAATGAGGAGCTTAACTGAGATCTCTAGTTTAAACGATTCATTTTACCGTCTTCTGTTTAACTTCAACCTCTTTTATACTTTTTCTGTTCCTGTACCCACGATTATCTTTTTGGTGCATCTTGCTGTGACCGATGTTCTTTCCCCCTTAGACTATCTCTGAGATTGCCTATTTTTGCTCCCACAGAGACTGAGAAGCAAATGGCTGACTTAAGTTTTTATTTTATTTTACCCTTGGATCCTGCACTGGTAAGTGGTTTTCAGCATTTCAAGATGATATCACAGATGGCTGCAGCTGACTCCCAGAATGACTTCCTCACCTTACTTCCACTCTCCGCACTGACAAGCGACATTCTGAAACTGCAAATGTGATGGTTCACCTCCCTGCATTTAAAGTCCCTAAGTGGCTTCTGATCAGATCCTGGACAACATCCACATTCCACGATGTGGAACACGAGGGGCCTTTGTGACCTGGCCCCCCATTACCACCTCCAGCCTCCACCTTGGGCGAGGTGCACTCCATGCCCTAACTCCCCTTCTGCATTTCCCTGAATGCCTGGAATGCCTTCTTACCCTTGGTCGACTTGGAAAATTCCCGATCCCTGGCAAGATTCAGTTAGATGTCATCTCCTCTATTACACTCCCCTGCCCCTCCACTCCTTCCTCCACCCCAGAGACTGCCAAGTGCCCCTGCTCTCTGTCTTCTAGAATGCTGTTCTCTCCGTTTACTTGTATGTTGACTACTAGACTGTAAGCTCCAGGAATTTTGGTTTGTTCATCTTTGTGCCCTCAGTGACTGCCATTACAGCTGGTTATCAGTAAATATCAAATTAAGAAAAAGCAACCTCAGGGGAGTAGCTGAACAACCTGATGCATAAGCCAGATTTCTTTATACAAAACTTACACAAAAGGCAACTCTTGGTCTACAGCTGAAGCTAATCTACATGATATAATGATATTACTAAACATCTTACACTTGTATGGCATTTTGATATTTCAAAAGTACTTTCACATACTATGACATCAGTTGAGGGATTTTTCTCATTGAGAGAGGCCAAACGACTTGCTCAAAGTGATGAGGCCAGTAAATGACAGCTGGGATAGGAACTGACTTCTGCTCCAATACGTACTGTTTTCTCAGAAACTGGAATGTATATGTTACATGGTGCTTATTATATGAGGCATTGTCATCAAAGCTGCATGTACATTAACTCATTTTAATTCTCACAACAACATATAAGGTAGATACTGTTATTGTTCTCACTTGCCAGATGAGGAGATAAAGGCACAGAGGGGCTAATAAGTGGTAGAGCCAGAATTTGACACTAGGCAATCTGGCTCTAACGTCTTCAGAGCATTAATTTTTCTCCTTCAGTTTAATACTATATGGAGGCTGCTCAGATATATGCTACTGCCACCTACCAGACTGCACTCTACTTGAAAACAGGACTTCTTCCTCTTTGTCTTTGCATTTCAATAGCAGCTAACATAAGAGGGGCTCAAGATATATTTTCAGGATGTAGACATTTTTGGCATATGTCTCAAACCACTGACTTCTCTGTCAAAGATCTCTACTTCAAGATTGAAAGACTATTTTCCCATTAGAATCTGCTTTTCCACTAATTAATCAACCAACAATTAATTTATTTATTATGTCTCTGAAGTTACATTGACAGAATTGTTTAAGAAACTAGTAGGCTTCAGAGTGGATCTTCCCTAGGCCTCTGCATCTCATCTCACTGCTGGTCACTGACACACTTATGCGACATGTCAGCCTGCCCAACATCATGCCCACCTTCTTTATTTTATTTTAGTATTTATTTATTTGGTGAGGAAGATTGGCCCTGAGCTAACATCTATTGCCAATCTTTGCCTTTTTGCTTGAGGAAGATCGTCCCTGAGCTAATATCTGTAACAATCTTCCTCCATTTTGTATGTGGGACCCCGGCACAGCGTGGCTTGAGGAACAGTGGCTTGAGGATCCCCTCCTGGGATCTGAACCCATGAAGCCCAGGATGCTAAAGAGGAGCTAATGAACTTAGCTACTGCACCACCAGGCTGGCCCCCACCTTCTTTAAATTTTGCTTTTGATTCACTTAAAGCAATTCAGTGTTAATAGTAACAAGTAGGGAGAAATGAATTTACTGATAACTTGGCTGGTGGTAGGGTCATTGGACAGACCAATGTTTCTCAAGGTCCATCAGCTGACCATTTGCACCAAGTCACCTGGGTTTCTTAAGTAGATTCCTTGGCTGCACCTCAGACATTCTAAACCAGAATCTCTGGAGGTAGGTTGCAAGAAATTGCATTTGTAATGGGCTTCCTTGGAGATACTCATGCGTGCTAAGGTAATGATCTATTGACATAGACAGATAAATAATTTTAGTCATCTATTGAACTTGTTATACTCAAATACCTTCTAGTCTTCTCTTCCATTTCAACTAAAGCCATTGGAATAAATCTACTTCTTTCTGTTATATGTCATTGCACATCACAGTCAAGACTTTTCTCCTTTTTGGCATTTCCTTTTGATACTTGAATCAATTTGCTTTGATCATAATTCACTCTTTTTGATGACTGTATTATCCAAATAATATATGTGCTATCATTTAGGATAACCTCTAAAATTACCATACCAACAATTTACAGAGATTATTTTTCTATTCAATGGCTGAATAATAAAGGCCTTCATGGAAAGTAATACACTTGTCATCTGATCACTAATTTTTAGACCCAGTTTACATGCACTATTAGAATTTATAAATTCCACTTTGAAATGTCCCTTTGACAGATCTGAAACTTAGATGATAAGAGATTTTCTCAAGTTTCTAGAAATGAAGTTAATATCAAAGCAGAATAATTACTTCTTGAAAATTAATATTTAAAAAAACCTAATATTGGGGCTGGCCCAGCGGCTGAGTGGTTAAAGTTTATGCATTCTGCTTTGGTGGCCTGGGTTCATGGGTTTGGATCCTGGGTGCAGACCTACTCCACTCATCAGCCATGCTGTGGAGGCATCCCACATATAAAAAATAGAGGAAGATTGGCACAGATGTTAGCTCAGAGCTAATCTTCCTCAAATTAAACAACAAAAAAAGAGGGTGATTGGCAATGGATGTGAGCTCACGGCGAATCTTCCTTATCAAAAAAAAAAGCTAATATTGTACCGTTTAAATTTGATATTTACAAAGAAAATAGTAGTTCTTTTAAAATAAATGGTGCCATACATTTTAATGCATTCCAGCAACGACTGTGGAACCATTAATATATTACTCAATATCCCCATTTATAAAATAAAGATATTATTAATACCTTTACTATTATATGAAAAGTTAAGTAAAAAGCACTCCTTAAACTTCATTGTGATTATTACACACAAATACATATTAAATGCTGAAGACAAGTTTCATCAAATATATTTATGACAACTATACTCTTTTTGAGACTCTCAGTGGAAATCAAGAGGCCTTCCTTGTACCCTCCCTCCCCTGCCCTCCTAAATGAGTCATCCTCTATCATAATATCCTATTTGATTTTCTTTATAGCAGTTATCACTATCTGATGTTTCTTTTCTAATGCAGTTGTTTACTTGTTTATTGTCTGTCTCCTGCACTAAATTACAAGGTCTAAGAGAACAGAGAGTGTTACTGTCTTATTCATCGCTATTCCCACACCTAGAACAGCACCTGGTACACTTCTTGTAAAGAACTGTTGACCCATCGACTGACTGAACAAGTGAACAGATTCAAGTCTTAGCACAAGCAGTGACTGAGATGAAAGGAGAATCATTTTTAATTCTGTACTTTGGTTTCTAGGACTATGAAACTAGGCTGACTAATGTCTAACCTTCAGGTGAAGTATTGCTATCTGAGCAACATTTTTAGAAAAACATAAATAATATACAGGAAAGCTCAGTGCAGCCAGTGACATTGTCAGGATAGTCTGTGACATTGTATGCAAAGCCCCTACCACTGGCCTATCTCATAACAGATCTTCAATTAATGAAGCTCCTAACAGATCTTCTGTTGTTGTTATTACCCACAGAGTAAATACATTTCTTAGCTTTTGAGGTTTACTTTTTGGCTTTGTTTTGTTTTTATAATCTGGACCTCAGTGGTATATTATATCCATTATTGTAAAAGAAAAGAAGTAAAATTCTCCCAAGTACATCCATTTCGAAGGATAAGAAGCTAGCATGTAATTATTATGAACACTTAATAAATACTACATTTTGAAAGAACTATTAATAAGTGGGGATTTATAACAAAAATTAAAAATACGATTAAATCAAGTTTTCAAAACACATTTCCTTTTTTCAGAATTAGGTATATTATGGCAGATGTGAAGGGAATGTATCATTTTTTTATAGCTTAATACGCTCAGATTCTGACTTAAAATACATAGAAGAAAATAGTATTGGTCACCACTGACCAAGAGCTCCTGAAAGATATCAATGTTGTGATGAGAAGGTGCCATAAATTTCTCATCACTTTACAACGCTATATTGCTAATATATGAATGACCGAGTTAACTAAGTGTTAATAAAGTCTTCAAGTTTGTGTCACCAAAGCAGCCTGCTTCTGACAGACCAATGCTGAGGATAAACCAGGTCACTGACATTAAATGAGCGTTGGATCTGAGAGCTTGTTTACTTTGAAAGCAACAGACTTTTCATGCTCATACACACTCCTCTTCTGCTATATGTCAAGCTGCCACCTTGATGACTCAGCTCTGCAGAACACATCAAAGATGGCTACCAAGTTCCACATGCAGGGTTCAAACACTAGGTTCATTATACTTAAGCCTGTGTAGGGGAGGGGGACACAAGCGAGAAGGATGCTGGAGGGAAAAAGGGGGAATGGGAATAGTGGGAAGAGTTAGTTTGGTGGTCCTTTATAAAATGATACAGTTGGCTCTAAATCCCATAAATTACTGAAGGTATTCAAGACAAAGCATACTTCTGAAGCCATGTTAACTAACATACTTCAGGTATTTCTTCCCTATTGAGGACTCGTGAGGAGGTTTGGAAGGTTTTCTCTATATTTATGGCATTTTAAAATGGTCCCATTTAAAACTTACTGGGTTTAGTTCTAAATATATGTGATACAATTTTATTCTAATTGTAATTCATCAAGGATCTTTTTATATCTTTTAGCCTTGGGGTGATGAATTCCAACAATTTATTATCCATAAAGTAAAACATCATTGCCTTTACTTTCCCTAATAACCACCTGTTTCATGCTTCCTGGGGTACAAGACTCTGCAAATGGCGCACGTATCTCCCTACTCCCCACTCTTACATCCCTGACTGTCTGGATCATGCATTTTGAAACTTCATTACATATCCCCTAGTGAAATGCTAAGGTTCTCAAGGATAGGGACTCTATTCTATACCTATGACTTGACTTCCCCATCTTTCCCACTTCCAGCACCTTCCCTCACACAGGGAGCACTTCATAACTACCGTGAGTTGAATTGAATTCTGGAATGTGGTTCAGTCTCTCTATGCTATTGACTCTCTATATTCTCTCTGGTCTTATTGCATTTCTCTTTTAGACATCTTAATTTTTGAAATGTTTGCATAGGGAAGCATCATCAGTGTGCAGCCCCACTTCTCTCCAGAGCCATTTATAATCCTGTTATTAAGTCATTTTGCTGGCTTTGACCAGAGCTCCAAATAATATTCTAACTTTGAAGCAATTAAGTTCCAAAATAAGATTGTGCTGCTATATTTCAAAAGCAACTTTGACAAAAAACTTTTGGTCTTTTTTGGTCACAATATTAAATTGTCATGCAAGATATTATTTTAATTCTAACAAAAATTCATCAAAACATATGCAGCATAATATATAAAGAAAAATGCACTATGGATGTTCTTAACCATTTCTTTTTTGTTTTGAACAAAATGACCACTTTCTATTTGTGTAACATGTAAGAGGGGGAAAAATATGTTTTAGTGGAACTAATAACTGGATAACTTCAAAGTGGACCAAATAATAAAAAAATGACATTGGGCTGCATGCTAGAGGTGAATGACAGATGGATAAATCACTAAAGAAAATCCCTAAAGAAAAGATCTAAAAGTGGCCATTACATAATGGTTGATAACCCTGAAAAGCATTTTGTCTTTCAGAATACTTAAAAGCTTAATTCTATATCCACTGCTATTATGTTTCACCGCCAATTTGAAGAAAATGAATGATTCTAATCTTGGATTTCACAATCAGCTTTTAGAGCCAGTACATAGCTGGTGCTTAAAACAACTCTAATGCAGGTTATTGTGTAATTATGGTAAACGCCAAAATAATATAATTAATCTTAATCGTTTCACCAAATTAAAGTGTTTCAGAACAAAAAAGACAAGGCAACATGTAGAAGCACACACATAGTTTTACAACTAAGTATAGTTAAAAAATTCTAAAGAAGCAAATATCAAACTTGTAAAAGAAATTCAACATCTTTGGACACAATGGGGAATAATTATGAAAAATATATGCTATTTGCACTTATATTAGGGATGGTTTTCATTTAATTGTGTTTTATGAATAGGTCACTAGAACTTAATATGTTTACCTCTTTAAAGTTATCAAGCCAATAAGCTATTCATTACAGTTGTTTTCACTGCAGGTCCTCAGTTTCAGGGACCATGACTATCCCTCACGTGGCCCAGCCCCTGTGCCTCCGACCTGGGAGCAGCTGTTCAGTGAATGCTTAGGACTCACCGACTGTCATGGGGCTTGAATTGAAAACCTTCAAATAATCACAAATCACAGTGACAGGAAATAAGTGTTCTCTGTTGCTAGCTCAATCCTCCCACAGAATGGAACTTTTTCCCCCAAATATTTTCTTAGGCTGGAGGGGGCAGAAGAAGGAGGAAGGAGGTACAGGTGAGCTTCTAAAATCAATTCACACGACTCTGCCCGTGAAGAGTGGCCTCCGTTTTATAAAATCATTTAGATGAAATATGACAACAGATGCATATAAAGGGACACTTAATTCTACCTTCAAAGTGATCCTTACTAGAAAAGACTTTTTCCCCAAATTTGAAGTCATTTCTCTTATCCCTAGTCACCTTCTAAAACGGACTATATTTAACAAGGAGAACCCTTATTAATGTTTTTTTCATTATTCCAGTATACATGATAATTCCTCCACAAACTTCAAGAATCACTCTCAAAAGCACATATACCAGCCTAAGACTCATATATATTTTTATAAAAGACTTTTTTGAGCTGACAAATACTAACTTTAAGGTTGGATAAGCAGTTGTTGAGGAAAATGTGCCACCTGTTCAGGAACAGCTGCTTCTGACTGACACAGAGCAGACAGGTCACCAGGGGGTACAGGGCCTGAGGAGGAAGAAGATGAGATCACAGATGATTTATATTTCCACAAGCCAGGTAACACACGTTCTCTGGAACCACCACACATCCAGCTCCCTCTGTGGGCTGTATGGGCCAGAATAAACAGGATGCCTTATAAGACAACAAGGCCCTATGGATGCCATGCAGAGGTGGGCATCTCGCAAATGCTTTCTGATGACAAAGATGGAATAATATAGAGTTATGTATAGTGTATAATAAGTTTCATGTATAATAAGTAGAAATCTGATTCACTGATTTAGTCTTCACTCACGAATTTTAAAAACAAACTCACTCAGATCACTCTCAATCTTCAGGAAAAAAGCAGGAAGACAATAATTTTGAAAATGTTCTGAGCCTTTGTGCTCATAAACATCTACTAGTTTGTCCCTGTCTTAGAGATAGGTGTATATATTTTCTTTTGCATGCAATTTTCCTGTAATTAAGGAAGATTCCTAAAAGAAATGTTATTGCACTGGTAAATTCCTCCAAGACAAATTTAACCACAGGAGGAATTTGCTTACGACCGAATAAACAGAGGTGTTACTGTGCTTTTCCTGTCTAACTGGGCCGGTTTCCCACAGCAACTGGGGAAGACAGAAAAGCTAATGAGCGGCCACCCAAAAAATATATACGTAGAATCCATCACCATTTTACCAAACCAGATAGACAGCATACAAGTTTATGGCTCCCCAACAAATTAAGGCTGGTGAAGATTTAGACAAAAATATAACTGGCTCATACATTAACTTGAATTAGCAAAAAACAATTTCCACAGTGAGATTCAGTGCTTAGCAATCCACTAACTTAGGTTTAAACTGACTTTGAACTACTGCTAACATTGAGCACAACTCTAATTCCAGCCAGTAATCTAAAAAAAAAAAAAGAGAAAAAGAAAAAAGCCAAGCAGATAGTCACAATGACCACAGAACATAGACAAATGAGCAAATTTGTCACCATTGCCAGCAAAGTAACTCTGAGGACATGCTCAAATAATGGTGGCAATGTTCATACTTTGAAGACTAGCATAAACTATGCTAGCTACCGGCTACCTAAGCAACCTGCTTCCTCTATACTATCACAAATTACAGCTGCTATACTGCTTGCCAACTCTTAAACCAGAGCCTTATTTACCACTAAGGGCAAAAGGTTGGGGTAGTTTAAAAGGCTTTTCTATGCTGCTCTTCAGTACAAAAGCTTTCACAGCCTTCAGAGAATCTTTCCTATGGGCAACTGTCTGTCTCCCAACTCCTTTTCCAGCCTGGTTCCATTTTAATTCTGAATATCAGGATAGCAATTAGCCAGTGAAGACTCCTGGGGATTGAGAAGAGAAACTGTTATTATAAACTTTAGCCTTCAGATTGGAATAAAACCTCAGAAATTAAAACAAAAATCAAGTTAAGCCAATCTTGAAAATAAACAACAGAATCCTTAGGACTAGAAGGGTCATCTCAGGTGACATGGTCTAACCCCCTCATATTACCATGATTCAATCATGGTCAACACTAAGCACAAACTCCAAATTTTGAAATGCTAACTCTTTTTAAGGGAGCTGTAGGTAATTCTCCCATCTGTGGAACTCTTAGGATTCTCAAATAGATTTCAGCCTAGGAATTTTAGTGTCTGAAGTTTTATGTTTTGGATTTTCTCATAGTTACTAACCAAGGAATGCTTCTTTCGAGAAGAAAGTTCCAGCGTGGTATCATATAGGCTTTCAACAAAGTTTCTAAGGCAGGGAACATTGACTTCATTTTTAACAGCCTGAAATAGAGATACATGTTAATATTATGTTAATGAAATTGTTGATTTTCTAATCCAATTTGAAGAAGTTCTTAAAAGTGAAAATGTAACTCACGGCAGCAACTGGGACAAGAATTTCAACAAAAAGCCCAGCCAAGGCATGCTTGATATCTTTGTCTTTGACCTCAAGGAAATAATGTGCACATTCCTAGGAAGCAGAGAAAGAGTAGAGGGAGAATAGATTGAAATGTGCATATAAAAAGTACTTAAACAAATTTAAGTAAATAGCTCTTAATTCAATCATACATACTAACATAGCATATTCCACAATCTACTAAAAAAATCACTGGATCGAAGTATTTATATTTAAGTTCACAGAGATCCCAGTGCAAGGCTGGTTTTCTCACTCTCTTCCTACTGTTATCTCAGATCACTATGCTAAAAGGACAAAGCATCTATAACTAGCACACAGACATTCATCCACTGACTTAATGGTTGATTCCTTCAGTCATTCATTTCCAAGAAATTTATATTGACTACCTACTGTGTGGAACCCCGGGTCCTTGATTAACCCACAAACACAGATCCCCAGAGAAGGTAAACATGGGAAGAGAGGCAGAGGAGATTAAACTCATTTTAGGCCCTGAGAGCCCTGAGCTGTTTACTTGTTAGCCCTGACATTTTAGGTGTGTTTATCATTCAGCTAGTTTCATAAGCAAGTCTGGAATGCTTCCCTCCCCATCTCAGACAAGGAAACCTTTCGAATAGTTCCTCAAGCAACGATGTCTTTGCCTGTGGACTACTGTCTATGAAAGTGTATTTTTGGTTGCCCAGGGAATTATTTATTAGGAAAATTGGCCTGTCCAGAATTCTGCCAGCCCCTTTCTCCTTCCTGGCCTTTTTGATAATAACTTACTGTGGTCTTTATTAGGTATTGTTTGCATGGAAGAGTCTAAGGCTACATGTATTTTTGATAACATGCTAATATCTATATTAGCTATTACCACTTATTTTCAGTCAACATTGGGACCATTGCCAACAACAGTTAATAAAGTCCCCAGTGTATCAATATCATATTAAGACATGCATCTAAGGCAGGTATTGCCAGCATGGAAAGCCATTGAGACAGAATATAGAATGGAGCTTTATGGTTCCCAGAATTGTGGCCCTTTTCCTACATTATTTTGCATATGTATGTAAATTCTCCCTCAAATCATCATTCAAGTACATAGATACACAATTTATTAGTATGAGAGAGGGATAAAAATAGTTAACAGTTACTGAGTGCTTACCATGTGCCAAGAATCTTCAGAACCACCTTCTAAGGTTAGTGTCATTAAGACCACTTTGCAGACAACGTTGGGAGGGATTAAGTGTGACTTGCCCAAGGTCGCAGAGCTACTAAGTGCTGAAGCTTGAATTCAAACCCAAGAAGTCTGATACATGGCCTATGTTCTTTTTTTTTTTTTAAACTGCTTTATTGAGATATTAGTTCACGTACCATGCAATTTTGCCCATTTAAAGTGTACAATTCAATGACTTTTAGTATATTCACAGTTGTACATCTATCACCACAATCAAATTTAGAATCTTTTCATTATCCCTCCCCAAATTTTGCACCCCTTAGCAGTCATCCCCAACCTTCCCATTGACATCCCCCTCCTCTAGCCCTATGCAACTGCTAATCTACTTTCTATCTCTATGGATTTGCCAATTCTAGACTTTTCAAGTAAATTGGAATCATATAATCTGTGGCCTTTTGTGTCTGACTTCTTTCTCTTAGCATAATATTTTCAAGGTCCATCCATATATCAGTACTTCATTCCTTTTTCGCCCAAAAAATATTCCCTTGTATGGCTATACCACATTTTGTTTATCCATTCATCAGTTGATGGACATTTGGGTTGTACCCACTCCTTTGCTGTTATGAATAATGCTGCTATGAACATTTGCATTCAAATTTTTGTATGGGCATATATTTTCATTTCTCTTTGATATACACCTAGAAGTGGAGTTGCTGGATTATGAAGTAATTCTAGATTTAACCATTTGGGGAACTGCCAAACTGTTTCCCAAAGCTGCTCTGCCACTTTACATTCCCACCAGCAGTGTATGAGGGTTCTAATTTCCTCACCAGGACTCGCTGTTGTCTATCTTTTATAGCCATCCTAGTGGGTATGAAGTGGTACAGCCCATGTTCATAACCCCTATATCTAAGCTTTTTACTGATTAAGAACCTCACTAAATCTAATTCACAGCAACATCAGAAAAATCCCTTCAGATACTAAAGTTTTTAGAACTTAATAAGCTGCACCTTCTGTGAAATCCACATTTGCAATAATTCTTTGGTTCGCACATAATGAGGCACACTGTGCACTAGACACCAAAACTTGTATAGTTTGGCTGATTTTTCAAAGGTTGATTCCTTTTTATAGTATGAATAAAAAAGATTTCTTCATTATTTAAAGTTCTAACGCTATGAATGTTAACATAGCCAACTTAATGCTATCAGTCCTAAACAATAAAAAATGAGCTATCTTTTAATTCACAGAACAATAGGTAGCTGATGGTTAAAAAAGAGAAAATGTCAATAAATAAGACATTTCACTGTACACCCTACTCCAAAGATGATATGAAAGTTTAGAAATGAAATTATGTGCCTGCAACTCTGTTATTTGGGTACAAAGCATTTTTTTGAATTATTGAGGAAAAAGTAGGACTTTTTCCCACATTGACAAGAGAATGGATTTTCACATTCCAGCTCAGTCATTCTGACGGAGGGAGTTGCTCAAGTTGTTCGTCCCTTAGTTCTTCTGCCCAAGACATTACCTGCATAAACTGAAGAGAGGCCTCAAAGTCCTCCACTGGATACATCTTAATTCGAAAGAATTTCATCCCCATTATCAAGCTGATAATGCTTTGAACAACATATGGGCTCTGCTCTTTGTGCCGTAATTCTTTCAGCTCTGCCATGAATTTCTTCTTCACAGCGGGGAATCTAAGAAGAGAACATGAGTGATTTATCAAATAATGGGTAGGAAGGTGACTAACGGAGGCCTCCAGCATCTAGGAGTGGCAAGGCACAGTGACGGGGAGCCTTCCAATCAGTTGAAGTACAATGGCTGTCATTTTGTAAGGATTTGATATTGGGGATTTGGTGAAGAGTCCAATCTTCTCGTTTCTTCTCTTCTTCTATGAGATGCTCAACATCTCCTTCAGGCTAGGGAGAAGATCCAGGGTTATTTAGACCTTCTCAAAATGGTCTAGCTCTTAAAATGAGCATGAGGAAAAGCTCCACGTCTTCAGGCTTAGCAATTTCCAACATACTTGCACACCCAAGGGCCTAGGTATCCAATTGTGAGCATATAAGCAACAACATACTAGGCCAGCTATTTCTGACAGTGACAGCAAATAATGCCAAGAAACATTCCTACATCCACTTCTAAAGTTTTCTGTTATTGTTTCTTTTATAGTTTTAGGTTAATGATTATTGAAAAAAATATTTTTAGGTTGAAGGAAAACATAGTAATAGGAAAATTCAAATCAGATCTGAAAGATGAATAAGCTCTCTACTACATGTGTGGGGTTTCACAACTAAAAGGACACAGTCCCCAAGAAACTTAAGGTATTTGTTTTATTTGAAAGTAAAATAATATTTGTAAGTAATAATATTAATTACAATGACATTATCCTATAGGATTAAGAAAAGAATAGATCCTACGAGGATGGAGAGTAGGAGCAGATCTTCAGAGTACCTAAGCCTAAAGGAACACACCCACACAAGTTACCCAAACTATTCCTGAGGTGGCTGGTTTGACTATTAGTTGAAAAAAGAAAAAACAAGGAAAGCTTTCTAAGACACATTGCTTCCTGAGACTATCAGCCTGAGGTCCCCTGTAGTGGAAAGGGTCAATTAGGAGCAAAGCATGATTACAGAGGGTAATTATGATTATAAAAGTTAAAGGCCAACTAACGAAATCCCAGAAGTTTGGAACAAAAACTCTTGACGCCTCAAAGAAGAAATTTTAGGACAAATAAAGCAGGCAGAAAACACACAGACATTGTTTCACCCAAAGCCAACACAAAAGGTGTATGACTGGCAAGTTGGGCATAAGGCACCTCGTGAGAATGGCAATTTTCTAGTTTTTGACTTGGGTAGAGGAGGTTACATGGTGTTCACTTGGTAACAATTTGTTAAAATTGTTTTTTTTTTAATTTACGGATTTTTATTTATGCTTGCTATATATATTCACAATTAAAAAGGTTTTAAGAAGGCAATGGAGTGAAAACATAAATTCCAAATTCCAAAGTCATAATTCTTTTCTACTTCTTATAGAAAAAAAACGGATGATGATCATAGCAGCAAGTAGACAGACAGCACTTACGATATACCAGGCAAAGTTCAGTGAACCTTACACAGAGCTCATCTCTTATAGGGAACCAGGATTACACTCTTTTTACAGAAGAGGAATTTGAGGCAGAGATTTCATAATGTGATAAAGTGACACAGCTGGTACATGGTGGAACCAGAATTTTAAACCAAGTGTCTGGCTCTGGAGTCCTTACTCTTAATCTCTATGCTATAGTGTGTCGAGAACAGTGGTTCTCAAAGTGTGGTCCCCAGATCAGTAGCAGCAGCAGCAGCAGCACTTAAGAACCTGTGAGAAATATACATTCTCTGGCCCTACCCTATAGTTACTAAATAAGAAACTCTGGGGGTGGGTTCAGTAATCTTGTTTAACAAGTCCTATAAGTGATTCTGACCTGCTAAAGTTTATGAATCACTGGTCTAGACTACGAATAACTATGAGATGCATTTGTAAGATGTTTTACATTTTATGCACATTATATTCTTTCACATTTTATCTTCACAACAATCCATTGAGTCAGGCAGTGAATGCATTTCCATTCCAAATGAAGAAATAGATTTGGAAGATCAAAGTGACAAAGAAGAGGCTCAAACCTAGGTAAGTCTTCTGATGCAATCATGAACTATGAAATGTAGTCCCTGCTCTCACTAGAATGGTGTACAGTTTAATTGGGAAGATAAAACTATGTAGCAACGACCATGAGACACGTGAATAATAAGAATAAGAATAAGAATAATAACTATTATTATTATTTATGAGACTTGTTAGCATGTGCCTGGCACTTTGCCTAGATCACTCTGATCCTTCAGCGACGCTGAATGCCCCAGGCCAGATCACTTTCTCATATTTCATGTTGCCTTTTATGTGAGTAACATAGCTAAAGAGGCTACAGGGCATTGGAGAATGAAGGGGCTCTTTCTAGCTGGATAATTGGAGAAGATTTCAGAGGGGATTTGAGTTGAGGGGAAGATGGATAAAGGGTAGGAAGCAGAAAAGGCATGGCAAAGCAATGGAAGTGACACTTTCAATCAAGATTATAAAAATTTAATAATTCCAAACTAGATTTTTAAAAATTGTATTTTAATTCCTGTTATTTCTGAACAGTGAAAAAACTACCTATGGTTTTAATTTTGAAGTGTGAGAGTTTAAAAGGAAAAAGCGATCTTACAGGTTAGAGTTATATTATTTTAAAGACCACATGATATTTAGGAAAGTTTGTTTTCCATTTCTAATCCATGACTAAAACAAGGAGAGGTAGGAAAAGGCAGGTTATTTGTATAATTCACTATTTCAATATTCTCATGAGTTAGTGGCGAAAAGTCTATTTATTTCTCATTTAAAAATAAATATGGCTATCTTTTGCTTTAAAAAAGTCCCAAATGACATAAATATATTATTTTAGCATTAAAATAATCCAAAAATCTATTTGTACTTAAAATCTACTTTCCCTGAAAATAATTTTAGGGAAAAATAAATTTCTTTTCAATGACCATGTCTTGAGAGTTTAGCAATGTCTGTAGTAACTAAATGATTAGTCCAATCTTTGGTATACTATAACATTCCCATAAAAATAAACTTCTGCTTTAAAATGTATAGTACATACTATAAACGTGAGAATATAAGAATATATACATTAAGATTATATTATATAAAGAGAAAGCAGTTTTGAAATTTATGAATCTTAGAAGCCAATCATCACTATTTAAATGAATATATCAGATTTTAACCAAAAAATATACCTTTAAAAATTTAATTTTAACTTAACTGACTTCGAGAAAGTCAACACTATGGGTGAATATCATTTAAGAGCAAAAAAATTTCCCCTTGATGACAGGAATTAAGTGCATTATCATTAGTAGGATTAAAAATAGTGATCCTGCTAAAACTTAAAGAACAAACTAGGTATTAATAACTAAAGAAATAACGAAGAAAATATTTCATATGCATTACCACTGGGAACTAGATATAAAACCTAAAATTAGAATTATTATATTACTCAAGTTTATTTTAAAAAAAGATAACCACCCCATACCAGATAAGCATACATCCTTTCTTCTCCCCCTGAGAACAAAGCAAGCTACTCTTCTAAGGCAGTGATAAAGTAACGGTCTTGGTGTACCTATGAGAAGAAGGAATGTGACAATTTGTAATATGATACCAGTTTCAGATTATACTACCTATCAATAAAGGATAACTACACAATGATTGGTTGAGAATATATCATTGCAATTACTCTATATTACTGGCCAAGGGATTCTCTTGTGACTGGAAAGCACTGGAGCATTGTCCAAATTGAGGCATTTCTTATACCTACTATTGCAACAGATGGACAAATACTGATGTCACGAAAATAAAAAAGCTACCGTTGGCAAGAAAACACTGGCTTGGTGGATCATAAATCTGACCTAATATGGAAATTCCTACAACCTTAGAATGTTGCTTCATTGTGACACTGTTTCTCTACTTACTCACAACCAACTCAAAATCAATGTGGCTAAGGAAGGTCATTCTATAGTAAGTGATATTGGTATGCATAATTCACAAAAACTAAGTCAGACACAAAAAGTCATTTTTGGCATATTAAACTTTCCAAATGATAGCATAAGAGAATGATGCTGGGATAATTAGAAAGGAATTACAAAGGAGTAGTTGAGAGTTTCAGGGTTTGACAAATCAGCCAAAAAAACATATTAAGAATTCATTTTTCTGATCTTTTCTAGGAATGAAGTAGAGACACATGAATTAATTTACCAGATAATTGCAACTTATCCCTTCAAAATGCCAATACTTTTACTATTCAATTGCAATGGAAATCTCTTCAAAATGCATTTTTTTTTCCTTGATGACTTATGACCTGCAATTATTACAATGGGCTGTAATGAAAGTACACTATAGTCTCATGCAAAATGGCCCAGACAACTCTCTTGTTTACTTCTTATGTATGCTTTGCCAGTTTTTCTTTCCTCTCTGTGGCTGTCAGTCTTTGAGCTTGATATTTCTCACTGGAGTCATGTATCTGCCTCTCTTCCATCTAACGCTGATGTTTCATGTGTTAGAAAAAATAGGTAGTCAAGATGAATAGATAAACTGGGTTACATTAAATAAGTGACGTCAGGGATTTTTTTTGGGTTTGTTTCCTGAGTTCTTGTCTGTTTCAGCTTGGTAAGGTTGCTGAGTAAGAACTTTTTCTAAATTTTGTTTTTGGATAAATTGGGTATTTCCATGCTACTGAGTTAGGACATTCTATCTCTTGAAGATAAAAATCTCTTTCTGAGGGTTGCATTTCACAAGGCTCAGGGCATCACTGTGGCTTTAAACTGACCTCTTGGCTTAGATTCACATTACGTCTCTGGCTCCTGTTGCCTAACCTAGGCATTCAGGATCTTGCCTGATTTGCCTCAGGGCTGAATAAGATGAAGACAGGCAAATAGGATGTGACATCACTTTTGGAAGAAGTATATTATTCCTAATAGGCTAATACCACTTTGTTCTAGCCTGCTAAGTAGTGTTATGGGGCCAGATAAATTTAGCAATGAGAATGTTCCCCCCGACTTGTTTCCATGACAGAGTCTGGGACATTTTTAGCTCAGCTGAATTAAGTAAGGTCTATAGTAAAGGGACATTCTAGAATGGAATTTTCCCACTCACGGATGATATATTGGAACCACCCACTCATGGAATATAGAAAACAAAACTTTTAAAATTGATAAACTTCTTTGGAAAATTTAGGCAGAGAGAAAAGTAATTTGGTTAGTCCATCTCTTTCTTTGATGCAGTAGTCTGAAACTCATGGACTCTTGGTATGATCTGGCCCAATTGCCAAGTGAGAAAGACAGTGTCGAAAACCAATTGGAAAAATCCTTGGTACTTGCCTTGGGGGAGCTTTGAGTCAGTTTCAGAGACAGGGCACACATGATAACAAAAAGAACCCTAGCTCCCTGTAGGCTCACATACGCCCCCTTCCTGAGGGTAGGGCTGGGGTGGGATAGAAGAGGCATTCATGCTCTTATGGTAAAATGTTCTGATGTTCACTTACTTAGCTTGTGCCAACACTCCAATGACTTCTGCATACAGGTCTGCCACAATGTGCATATTGCCAGTGTTAGGACCAAGGTACCTAAATAGGATAAAATTAGACAAGTTAGGGATCCCTAGTCATCCGAAAAGAGCAAACTTGATTTAGCTTTAAGTACCCAACTACTTCAAAATTTGAAGGTTAGAAATTACTTTACCCTTCTTTGTATTTAAAGTGCTTGAAAGCCAAGTTAATAACATCATGTATTAAACTGTCTATTACAGGATGAAGCGGAATCTGAAAAAAAAAAAAAGACAGCTCTTAACTTGGAAAGGAAAAAAGAAGATCAAATCAGTAAGAGTACTTCCAATAACTATATATAGGCTTTAGCAATTGATAAATATAATTCATACGACCCAGTATTTGAAATTCATGCATAATTTAATAAAATTATATTTTAAAAAACTTAAGTAGTTTTGAGATAAATAAATCTTATCTAAAAGTAACATTAAATTAATGACCTACCTGTTTCAAAACTTCTATTAAAACTAAAGAAAAAATAAAATCAATGGCGAGGTCCCGTCTTTCCATTAAATAATCTCGCTGCTGTTCATCACTGTAAAGTTTAAAATATTCACAATAAATGGCACTGAAGACACTTTCAGAATGATATAATGCATCAAACATCTAGGACTCATCCCCAATGGACTGAGAACCAATTTTGTTAGTACAAGATTGCAGTGGTAAATACATGCTAAAGCAATTCCTATTATCAGTGTGGTGCAGGGGACAAACACTGGAGCAGAATATTCGACTTCAGATTTAAAATTTTCAACCATGTCAACTTGAATAGCTATTTGTGAGTCTATGACCTCATCCTATGGACTGTTCTAAGGTACTCTTCAACTCGGGAATTCTATCATCTGTAAAATGGACGCAAACATGAGGCAGGGGTACCAAATGAGAGGTGTACACTGAAGGCATCCTGTGAAAGGAGCTAAACAATGTAAGGAAATAATACGATCACCAACTGGAGCGGGACTACAGGGGGTGGAGAAAGGATCAGAATTGCCTTTCTTTTCTTTATTTTTATGCCCTGTCCCTTTCCTCTTGACCTTTAGCCACTTGAGATTTATGAAAGGAAGAAAGAAGTGAAGGGGTGTTGAAAAGAGAAGGATTAAAAAGCAGATGGCAGAAGAGGTCGAAGGGGAAAAGTGGAGTCATTTGAACTCATTCAAAAGTTAGAGAGCAGAATTAAACACTGTCAGAAGGACGGAAATGTGAATCCACCCTGCAGCCCCCGTTTTTTCTTATCTAACATATCAACTGAGGGCTAATTTGGAATTGAACAAAGACAGACAAATGAAATGACTGCTGAGTTTCTTGGCACAGTATAGTGGCTCAGAGCATTGGTTCTGGTGTGGAACAGGCCTGGGTTAAAATTATGCCTCTTCTACTTACCAGTAATTTCTCCATCTACAAAATGGGAACAACCAGTACTTAAAGAAAGGTTTGCTTGAGTATTAAATAAGATAAAACATGTCAAGTATTTAGCATAGTCTCCCGAAAGCATAACTGCTCAATATACAAGTATTGTATATTAAATAAAACCTATGGGAAAGAATGACAGGATTTGAACTTTTCAGGCAGATATTTTCAAAATAAATCACAAATATTTTAAATACGGATTGCTTTTCTCTTCAGTCAAGATGGAATGAAAAGAAAGGAAGGTGATATAAAAAAAGACATAAAAAAGAACTTCTGGAGGAACTCTGTAACCCTGAGCAAGTGAAATTAAGGCTGGTGGATGACAGACTGGGTTAACAAGGGAAGTTATAACTTTAAGGTTCAAGGAGAAATGCATGGACAGGGTAGGAACTGTTCATTCAGTATCATTATGAACAGTCCTGTCAGAAAGAAGAGCACTGGACCAAACCATCTAACTGAAGTCCTTCAAGACTCGCTAGAACTAGAAAGTGCTACTGCCAGCTGGAGGAAAGGAAAACAATGGAACTGCATTAAAAAAAGAGGGCATGCACGATGCACCCCTATGTTCACTGCAGCATTATTCACAACAGCCAAGATGTGGAAGAAACCTAAGTGCCCATCAACTGATGACTGGAAAAAGAAGATGAGGCATATATATATACAACAGAATACTACTCAGCCATAACAAAGGATAAAATTGTCCCACTCACAACAACATGGATGAACCTTGAGGGTATTATGTAAAGTGAAATAAGCCAGACAGAGAAAGACAAACTCTGTATGATTCCACTCATATGTGGAAGATAAAGAAACACATGGACAAAGAGAACAGATTATTGGTTACCAGGGGGAATAGGGGTGAGGGGTGGGCACAAAGGGTGAAGTGGTGCACCTATAATACGACTGACAAATAATAATGTACAAGTGAAATTTCACACGGTTGTAAACTATCGTAACCTCAATTAAAAAAAAAAAAAAAAGAGGCCACGCACAAGTCTGACCTAGAGATGATATCAGGGAATAAGGAAGCAAGAAGTCTGACGACCAGAGGGAGGAGAACCAGCAGAAGTAGAGAGAAAATTTTTGTGTTGGACGGTTAATAAGGGTCTTCGAAAGGGGCCAGAGGACCTTGAGAAAGTAGCAGTTCTTGGTAGAAAAAAAATTTTTAAACCCCTGATTGTGTTTTATTTAATGTCAATTTATGCTTTCAAATAAAAGTAAGACATATACTTTCCCAATAAAGAATTCAACTTTATTGCTGGTTTGAGGTCTAACTGCCAGGAGCCAGAGGCATTTGACAAATTTTTTTGGCAGTCAAAATGTTGATATTATACTAATCTTAGAAATCATAACCCAAATACACATCCGTCACATTTGACTGTTTTCAGTTGCTTATGCTCCTCCCTAAAGTTCCTCTTTTCTTTTTTCTAGTAACAGAAACCCACATTATTAGCTACATCATGTTCTAAACTCTCTCATTCTTCTGGCTTTCTCCCAAGCACACATTCTCTCTCTCTTATTTTAAACTTTCAAATGCTAACTAAAATGCTACTGAGTTGAATTTCACTGTTCTGATTCTGTATTTGGTCTCAGCGATTACTCTGATCTTCTGAAAATAATCAGTAACATGATTAAAAACCTAGTATTTTCAATCCATGAAGAAAGTTCGTGAAAAATCCGGTTCTAGTAACTAAATTCTGATAAAACAGAGGAACAAAACTAAAACTCACTTAATTAAACTCACTAAAACTGCTCCACTCTCCACCCCCAGGAAAGTTTGCACATCTGTTCATAAGCTAACATGTAATATGGGAAAAAGAATCCCATTAATTTATTAATCACACCGTCTGCACCATTTTCAGACAGAACTGAAATTCCACCTTTAAAATTTGATACATTAAAACAGTATTTATGAGGAGGGACTGCTAATCGGTATGGGGTTTCTTTTTGGGGTGATGAAAATGTTCTGGATTTAGACAGTGGTAATAGTTGCATAACCATGTGAATATACTAAAAACAGAATTATACACTTTAAAAGAGTGAATCTTACAGTATGTGAATTATATCTCAATAAAAAAATTCCTTTTTTAACTATAAAAAATTATTCAAGGGGCTGGTCCGGTGGTGCAGTGGTTAAGTTCGTAAGTTCCCCTTTGGCAGCCCAGGGTTTGCTGGTTCAGATCCTGGGTGTGGACCTACACACCACTTATCAAGCCATGCTGTGGCAGGCATCCCACATAAAACAGAGGAAGATAGGCACAGATGTTAGCTCAGGGCCAGTGTTCCTCAGCAAAGAGAGGAGGATTGCTGGAAAATGTTAGCTCAGGGCTAATCTTCCTCAAAAGAAAAAAAACGTTATTCAATATGAAAAAGTTATTAATTTCTCCCCAAACAAAATTATAAATAAACGATTGAATTTTGCATAAACTCAAGCATATTATAAAATGTAATTACAAGTTTAGATGAAATGCAATTTGGTAAAATTATAGGTCTTCAATTTCTAGAGAAGTCAATATTTAAAAACATGTGTTAGGAGTATTAAGAAAAATGAGAGAGATAAATCACTCACAAGAAGTAGTTAATATCTGATTTTCTGAGTGATTAATTTCAGTTTACCTTCTTTAAAAAATGCACAATCAATTCATGTGGAGAAATCTAACTTTTGAAAATAATCTCCCTTTTTTTTAAAAAAAAGGTGAATATATCAAACTGTCTTATACTTATGACCTTGCTGTAGTAGGCTGCTTTCAAACATATGAATTACAAGTATTTACCTAAATTTTGGGGAGAGGCACATTCGACAGTACGAGAATCTTAAGTTTTATGGCTGCTGAAGTGCTCATTAGCACAAAGTTCCACTTTTCAAATCCACAGGAGAAGGGGACCACAGAACAAATAAACAAAATTCTCCACTGGAAGGGAAGTTGGAGATGGTGTAACTTGACTTCTCTGTTTTGCTCATGAAGAGAGTGAGATACACAGAGGTGGTGTGTTGCCCAACGTCACCCGGCTCATTAGTGGCAGCTCCAGGACTACTGTTAATGTCCAGCGCAGCGTCCTTCCCATGACAGCACATTGGGCACTCAAGGTTACTAATGAAGACTAAAATATCCAGGCAGTGTCATTCAGGGCCCACAGCAGGCCTTCCGCTTTTAGGTGTAGACTGGAGGAGAGAGGGCCCAGGACAGAAGCAGGCAGGAGGGTAACCTGGGGCCCTTACACCCACCCCCACCAATGTGGAAATAAGGCCATGTGTGAACTTTCAACCTGTGACAGCTGGCAGTGACTAGTAGTCCCACTGCTAGACAACGGGCCTCCTACAGCGCCTGCTAGGTATCCATGTGAAGAAGCGGGAAGACTCAGATGCCTTATAACTCTTATTCTGATTTATGTTTCTTTAAAAAAAAAACAAAAAAACCAAGAAACTATAATCCTCATAATTCCTATACCAAAGAAATGTACCTTTTTGATTTATTGCTTGTTCTTGGTCTGTATTCATGTGATTCATCCTCAATGCCATTTTGCCTTTTATACCAGTCAAATAAGGTACGCAGAATGGAAGGCAGGCAGTACTCAGAAAGGGAGCTCATGGAGCTAATGACCTACAGAGAAAAACAAGTGATTAAAAGGCTTTGGTGGCAGTGCCCATTACCGAGAAACTTGTCATTTCACAAATAACTCCAAGCTATGTTCACTACGAGATTTTCTCATTTATCACAGTCTTTCCTTTAATAATCTTCGTTACTACATCCCCAAGAGCCCAAGTCTCTTAACGTTGACAGACGTTCCTCATATAATAACAATTTTGTGGTTCAAGAAAGTTAATTACTTTGACTCCCTTTCATTCTAGAAATTGGATGTTAATTGCATAAAGGTTATTCACGAACTGTAAAGAAATTATTTTCCCATACCATCTAAGAAATATAGTGCCTTGTACTTCTTAGGTCCTCAAAAATGCTTGTTGTATAAATAAATATATTAGTTAGTACAATTACATTAATTGTTTAGGTGAAATAAGCAAATCTAGCCCCTAAACAAATAACCTAAATGGTAACATAATATATGGTTTTTTGCCAATAAGCATTCACCCACTAATCTGAGGTATGCCCCAAATTTGACTCAAGATATGAATCAGTAGCAATAATTTACTCTGTATTATATTAAAGGCAAACTTCTCCCCTTTTCTTTAAATAACATACATGACTTTGATAGACCAGTTATTCTAATTTCCCTGTCTAGAAAGATTCCTGATCTTTTACTAATTATCATGAAAAAAATGAACCTCAATCCATATCTCATACCATATACAAAAATTAACTCAAAATGGATCATAGATCTAAGTACAAAACCTAAAACTATAAAACTTCTTAACAAAACATAGGGGAAAATCTTTGTGACTTTGGGTTAGGCAAGGATTTCTTAAGTAAGCAAAAGCAAAGTCCGTGACAATTTGATATACTGAAATTCATCTAAATTAAAAGCTTATGCTTTTAGGAAGATACTGTTAAGAAAGTGATGAAAAGACAGGCCAGAGAACGGGAGAAAATATTTGCAAAATACCTATCTGATAAAGGCCTTATAACCAGAATATGCGAAACTACAATGAGATAGGTTTTACCTAATCAACAAACAATATAAGCAAATTATAACACCTAATGCTGATGAGACGGTAATAAAATGGACGTGTCCATACACTGCTGATAGTAGAAAAAATTGGCATAACACATCTGGAAGGTAATTTGGAAGCACATATCAAGAAACTAATAAAAATCATTCTCAATAAGCCCACTCTTAGGAATATGAGTAAGAATGTTCAGGACAGCATTATTTATTATAGCAAAAAATGGACACAACCTAAATGTCCAACTACGTGGAAATGCCTTAATACAATGTGGAATGTGATGTAGAGTATTGATGAAACCATTAAAAATCACATTTCAAAAAATGTAATGACATGAAAATGTTCATGATATGTTAAGTGGAAAATGAATGAAAAGTCATTTAATTGGTATGATCCCAATTTGGTATAGATACTATATAAGTACACATATACAGAAAATAAGACCAGGCGCAAATATGCCAACATATTAAGAGTGCCCATTGAAACCAGGAGTTCTCAGGACATAGATCACTGAGGCACCAGGTAGGTGGGACGTCTAGGGGATGAAGGTGGGATTTTACCTGGGCCTTTTTTAGAAAGGGTAGAAATTTGAGAAATTGAGAGTCAAGAAAGAAACTAAGCAAAGACTCCAAGCAGGAAAACGTATGGTAGTGAAGGTGCAAAGTAACTGTTTGTTGGTAATGATTATAATGATTAATTTAATGAAGGTTCTGAGTCAACTGAAAGCAGACAATCTGGCTGGTGTAGGGACTTTGGTATACCAGCGTGGAGGGAAATAATGTTGACAATTTTAAGTTGGAACTAAATCATAGAAGGTATTTAACAGCAGTCTAAAAAATTTGAATTTTCTTCTTGAGAAAATGGGAAGCCCCTAAAGATTTTTGAATAGGGAAATCAGCCCATAAAAATGGTGTCTGGAGAGGTTTAATGTAGCAGGAATGTGTAGGCTGGACTTAAGGGGTTTGCTAACAGAGGTGGCTAGAAGAATATACACACATGTGCTTGAATCGAATGATGCTACTGCGACAGTTCCAGGCACGCAGCGATCACGGCCTGAGCTGGGGAGGTGGCAGAAGAAATGGAAAACCTTAGTTAATTTAAAATATTTCTATAGTTAAGCCAGCTAGGCCTAACTTCCTTTTAAAAAACAGGAAACTAGAGAATGGGAGCTAAAACACTCCATGTCAATAGAACTTTCCACTGTCATCTTTAAAAGAAGCTCTGAGGTTGAACGAAACAATTATTGCTTTCTTCCTCAGATTCTATTTCTTGATAGCCTATTTCATGCTCTCTCTCTTATAATTATGGCTATATGTATGTACAAAAAATTGTACACTATCTTTAGTTACGGATTACTATAGGTTAAAAATGAACAGGCTATTGCATTCAGCCTGCCCTGTGAAGCGAGTCACCATTAGTTTTATTTTTAATTGAAGAATATCTATTTAAAAAAGAAAAGCCCTTCCTCCCACACTGTAATATCCACAGCCACAACATATTTTCCTGTTGTTCCTGTGGATATAACAGCAGTAAATTTTTGGAGGAAAGCAAATTATGGTGTGTCAAGGAGTAATTTACTAGTTCTCTCTCGAGGTACCCCAGTACAAGGAAGGATATTTCTCAAGTCACCACCATCTAAAATATTCTGAATTGGGAAATGAAGGGGGTTCTTCTCACAGCGGAAAAACAGATCAGAATTCTGAGTCCCTGACCATGGGTTAATTCAGTCTTAACTAGTGCATATGTAATAAAATCCCAAAGCATCTACTATTATATTTCAAAACTTTAAAAATACTTGTGTAAGTCTGGAGGAGACTTAAGGAGACATGATGTCTAAACATAAAGTAGTATCCTGAACAGAAGAGAAATCTTTGAAAAAAACAAACAAAATAAAAATATAGAGTTTAGTTAATAATAAATGTATCTGTCTTGATTTCTTTGTTGTGACAAATATAATGTAAGATGTTAATAGGGAACCTAGGTGCGGGTGTATGATAACTGTCTATACTATCTTTGCAACTTTTCTGTAAATCCAAAACAATTCTAAAATAAAAAGTTTATTTTAAAAATACTTGTGTGGGATATTTACATGCTCCATTATCTATTTACAGACCTATAAACCTGTGATATAAACAGGTGATATAAACCTGTCTGACCCCTAAACATCTCTGTTCAGCACACAATGTTCAGCTACTTCACTTAGGTATGGCTCACATTCTCCATAGAGAACATCAACAGTGTTCTTCAAACATCAGCTATAATACTTTTTCTACCTATTAAAAAGTCATCCTGAAGCCATTCTTGGTATTATATCGACTGGGCATACTTTCCATGGCAAATATACTGAGACCATCTCAGAAGAGATGAAAGGTCAGCATTGGGTGGATGTGCGTGTTTTTTCCATCTCTCTGTTACCGCCCTTTTGAGTCCAGGCTTTCAGGAAGGAAGGGTGGAATTTGCAAAGACCTGGCCCTCAAAGCTCAGGAAGGGAGGAAGGTCTAGCTGGCTTCTTGGTTACTCAACTCCTTCACTTACGGGAAGCAGAGCCAATGGTGAGATGAATTCTAGCTCTGTGCTGCTGTTGAAAGGGGGCGGGCTCATTTACAAAGATGTTCTTGTTGCATTTAAATGATCATATTCTTCCATCATAGATGAGCTCGGTACTGTGCAGCTAGAGGAGACGAAGTGCACAGAATCACCGAACTATTTCATACTGCTGTTTTCTTTTGGGGGGGATAGAGGGCAACGTACTTTGCAAATGTTTCCTTAATGTTTATTTTGGCATTTTATGTATAAATAGACTAAAAGAGACTGTCTATTATGCTATAGCTAAGTCATTAATTTTTCATGAGCATTTTATTATATTTGCTGACTGCAAAGAAGGAAACTTCACATATAAATATTTGAATAATTACTCAGTAGGAGTCATTCTATATTTTACAGTAATAAGGCTGACTAGTCATGAGTGGTGCATTTAATGAACAATTTTAAAGTAACTTCATTGATGGTTTAATTTCTCAAACTAGTTCAGGGGGCCAAGCACCTGGGGGTCAGAGTTCTTACCATAAATACCACAAAATACTGATCTATTAAAGTAACTCAAATGCAATTTTTTTACTTGATCACATATCATACTATTGCTAGATTATAATATTTCATAAGTGATGACAGACACCAAAGACTTAAGAATAACTTATTATAAAAACTTAAAATTATAAAAATCTTTATGTTAAATATATTTTTCCTTCAAAGTAGGAAAAGATCTTCATTATCTGATTTTGACATCTTGGTCCATTTTACAGAACACGCTGTCCCACTGGAGAATAATGTAAGAAACACTAAATAACACTAACATGAATCCAATGCCAGCTAATTTGTTTTTACCCTTAATTGCTTATATTTTTCATTTACACAATTGAAATAGACTTTCACTGAGTTATAGCATTAGAATCAATGTTGAAACATTAGATTTCATCTGTTTCCTCTCCAGGAAAATTGTTACTATCCAAGATGGTAAAAAGTTATTTTAGCTCTATTATACATCTATGTATGGATTTATTTACCATGTGTTTTCTGTTTTATAGATGGCATTTTAACTTTTACTGTTAAGAAACTAAGGTTTCACAAAAGTACATAAACATAACATCTGGAGGGAAACCCCAATAGAAGTTACTTAGAATGTTTGAGCAAATTATCTGGAATTTATGGAGATGACACCAGTAAAGAATATGTCACACTGAACCAGAAATAGCTGCAACTTAAAGTCCTGTTCTCAGAACACGTATGTGATGACTGATCCTTCACAAACCATGTTTTCATAATTTCATCAGTATATTGATAAGATTAGATGGTCTGGGGTACAATTTACAGCTCTGCCCTTAACGGCTGTATGAGCCTGGGCCTGTTGCCATTTCTCTGAAGCTCTGTGTTTTCAGCTGTCAAATGGGACTTAAGGATATTTACCTCACTGGGTTTTCATGAAGACTAAATGAAATACTATGACCTGTGGGGCATATAACAGACCTTTAAAAATGTCTGTTTCTTTTTTCCCATCTTCCATTTTCAAATAACGAAACTGAAGCACAGACAAAAAAAATTTGACTTTGATTAGATTATAGGCTAAGTTAATGATAGAATGATAGAAGTTGATGATAGAATTTTATTTATCAGAACTGATAAATGTTGCTTTGAGGTATAATGTGGGGGAAAAAAAAGACCCACCTACCTCCTACCTAAGCACAAAATATCAGGGCCTCATTAGAACCCTTGTAGCTTAGTTTGCATTCCCAAGATTTTCTGGCTCCAACAAATGTAAACGCGGGCCTTCCAAATGCCTAGTGAAGAGGTGGCTGAGCACCGACTATCTTACATTAGCTCCACAAGAGAAAGGTCGCGAACACCGGGCTCCCCAAATTTGCTGCAGGCAACAGCTCGCTCCAAAGCAAATGAGAAAGGACACTGAGATAGTAACTGTTCCGGAACCAGAATCAATCAGTTGAATAAAACCAATTATTTTAAATCCAACTCATCTCCACGCCAGACTCTCAGGAACCTCAACCATTCTGCAAAAAGGGTTGAGCCCAAATGTAAATGAAGAATGGGCACAACCGTTGGTAGAAAGACAGCACTAAGCTCTTGTATTGCATTCAGCATAAGAGGGTTCCATAAACAAACACAGCCCTCATTTGACTCTCCTCTCCTCTCTCTGACCGAATAACCTGTCCATCTCCCAGAAACTTCTCAGTCAGCATGCACTGGTGATGCTTCCTCTTCCTGCCTCCCTTCTTCATCCCTCAAACCCGATTTCTGTTCTTCTCACAATACCGACACTTTCATATGAAAGATCAGAAAGGAGAAACCCGATAGCCAACCAATGGCCTTTTTGCAGTCATTTCCCTTGAAATTTCCTGAGCAAATGACACTATTTAGCAAGTTCTTCTTGAAATGCTTTCCTTCTCAGGATTCTCTGATGCTGCCAATCTTAGTTACCCCCATGAACTTTCTCTTGTCTCTCATATGGTTTCTTATGCAATGTCAAAGTACAGTGAGACAATTCACCTGTGAAAATAAGGATCTGAATTCTAATTTTGGCTGTCCTGGCACAAGCTCCTTTGGAGAGTAATCATACTTTACTATGCAAAGAGGAAATAACTTCCACTTACTGTATGAGACTGTTTTAAGGAACAAAGTCAAAGCAATACTCCATGTAGAAAAACATCAATCAATGTACAATTGGTTGTATCATTTAACTTACTGCATGTTTATTTCATCATTATATATAAGCAAAGGTCTAAAAGCCAAGGGCAGAGAAAATCCACAAGAAAGCATACATAGCTGGAAGGTATATGAAATAATAAAAATTCAGTTATTATTTTATTCAACAGCCAGAATTTTCACCTTTGTGTATAAATGTATCCAGTGACTATCATCAGTACATCCTCCACCAGGTAAGGGCTACATCCTCCCTCCAGTGAGCGTTATTTGGGAGTGTTGTTTTCACTTTTTCAAATGGATTAACTTGATATTTGAGCTGCATTTGACCACCGTCTACCCAGGTACACACGCATCACAAGTTAGATGTTGTTTCACTGGAGAATCCAAAATAAAATGCCTTGGCCTTTATATTTAAAAAAGATGTCTGTCAACTTTGACAACAGAGGAAAGTCACTTGAAGTTAAAATGGGGAGCTCACCATACCCTGCATTCTTAGGACTCTCTCCACAGATCACAGATAGGGAACTCATCCCTGGTACCATGACTGTGTTCTGGGGCACAGCTTTCCAATTTAAGTGTTGCCAACCATAATCAGCCACTATAACTTAGCAGTTAAAGTAAGGCTCTTAAACTGTGTAGCATTCATCTATCCACTATGAAAATGCATTCTACATGTCACTGAATAGCTACTGCAGCAAAAGGCTTTCTCAACGCCGGCTTCCAGTGAGCTCCCAACTGCTAACCCTTCATTCTTCTGTGAGGGTCTGCACAGGCTGCCATCATGGGCCATCCTGGAAAGTCACATCTTCTTAGGCTTCTCTCACTTTTTTGGTCACCTTTTTTCTAGGAATTCTTTTGTGGATCCCATTTTCTAAACATTCCTAAACTATGTTTCCCTATGATATTCTTCATCCATTTGCTCTACTCTCTTTCCAATCTTTTAGTGTTTGTTGAGTGACTATATAAATGAATGAGCCCCCGTTATTTCTTCTGAGATATTCTATACTCACTGAAAGTTCAGTATGTGTAAAACTGATTTATTACTTCTCCCCAAGCACAGCATTCCTCTGATTGAAGAACTCCTTATCTATAGCAAATAGTTCAGACTCCTCAGTATGTCTCCTATGGCCAAGGGAGCAATGGGCTCCGGTCCGCCTTTCCAGCTTCATTCCAGGTCACTCCCCAGCATGTTGCTCTTCTCACCTTCAACTTCTTTGCCCACATGGCTCCTCCTGCCTGGCATGATCCAGCCCATCTTGTTCATTTGGATAACAAATATCTTTAAAACGTCACTGCTCCTTGATTGCTTCCTGTGACACATCTGTCCACCTTCCTAGCATCATTAACTGCTCCCTTACCTGAGTTCCCAGAGCACTTGAAATGTACCTCTATTATAGCATTGAAATTGTAGTGTTATTTGTTTAGATATTTGTCTTCCTCCTGAGAATTGAGAATTCCTTGACGGTAGGAACTCTGATTGCTTTTGTAAGCCCAGCACCTTGCCCAGATCCTAGTATGCTTCAGGTACTCAATATTTGTTAAACTGAACAGAAATGGCTCCAAATCACGGGTGAAAAACTATAGTTACCTTTCGTTTCTCCTTCTCTCACCAAATATTGATTTTTCTTTTATAATTTTGCTTATAATAATTCTTTCTTTCTAGTCCCATTCTCTCTGTTTCAGTTTGGGCCCTTTTACCCTCAAATGTTTATTAATGCCCAAACTCCCCCAAAACCTCCAAACGTCAAAGATCTCTCCACTCATGAACACTGCTTCCTCAAGGTTAACCTCAAGTCACCACTTTGATCACTCTGAGACTGGGATGTGTGGGATAGGCCCCACCCTGGCATTAATGTCTTCCACAGTCTGATCCCTTCCTACTTGATCTCTTCCCTCAACACACCCTACACTCAGACTGTAGGGAAACTTCGTGTTCCAGTAGAAAACTATGCATTGTTTAGGGGTTATCTGATTCTGAGTCTATGGGGGCTCTGCACCTTTTAATGCCTTTGAATTATTTTAAAATTGCAGTATACATCTTCTGTCCCTGAAGCCTCAGAATGTTTATTGTCTGCATCCCTGCGGCACTTCTTACACACGTGGGCCTGTGTCAGAGCTGTTTGTGCACTCCCTTATCATCCTCTTCGAGATCTGAAGCTCCTGGAACGCAGGGACGACAGCTTTATAGCTCTTTGTCCCTTACAGAGCCTTGTGTGTATGTCGTATGTCACATACATACACACACACACACACACACACACACCCCAGAAGCCCTCCCTGACTCCCGAGTGCAGGGCAAAGCTGGCGCTCCTGGAGCTCACACCATGCTTCGTCCTTCCACTGGGAGCTTACTTGCTTGCCTGAGGTTATAATTTATCCGATTACATGCTTCTTCTTCGTCTTTCCCACTAGACTGGGGGCCTCTCCATGGAGGCTTTCATGCTTCCTTCATGTTTATTGCCACAAGCTGGCTTAATGCTTGGCACATAGTTACCACATAGCAGGTGCTGTGTAAGAAGGGGTCAAGTTCATATTCATAAAATTTGTAGAAAGTGGAATTCTGGGCACGAGGGCACAAATTTTTAGCTCTCTAAAGTGTAAAGCAGTCACTAGCATGATTTTTCTCCCAGTAATACTGAGCTTAAAAAAGGATTAATCCTGTTTAGACATCTTGTCATTCATGAAACAATAAGGCTTTTTTTTCCAGTTCTATTCTATACAAGGTTAGATTGTAATTAGGTTAAATTAAGAGATAGTAAGCCAAACGTCAATTACATATAAAAGAAATATAAAAGAAAACTTAAGGAAATATGAAGTTTTACATATTTTTAAACTCAAACTGGAAAACTGGCAAATTCTAGGAGAATTTCACAGTGGGAAAAAAAAAGAGGTGTAGAACCATAAATAGTACTCTTTATTGGGCACTGTGGCAGAAATAGGCTATATACTATCTAGTAGAGACAGGCAGTACCCAATACTCACTCTTCTCTTCTTCCTTAGATACAAAGTACCTCATTTTTAGATGGACACATGGTTGCTCAAAATAAAATTTCCCAATCTTTCTTACAGCTATATGTGGCTATGTGATGAAGATCTGGCCAACTGGACGTAAGCAGAAGAAGTGTGTGCAATGTTGGGAGGTTCTGTTTTTTTATTTATTTGAGTTTTCTTTTTCTATAATTCTTTTTCCATTTCTCCTTCCTGCTGCTTGAATACAGATGTAATGGTTGAGCTCCAGAAGTCAAATTGGACCATGAGATGACCTTGGAAATGTAAGCCATACACAGGAAAACAATAATAATATAAGGATACTGGACTGATTTTCTTTATACTTCTTGAACATGAGAGAGAACCTTCTATGTTGTTCAACCACTGTTATTTTATGTAATCTTTTGCAGCCAAAGCTAATCATAACTGATACAGGATCTTAGATCCTTTATCCATGGAAAACTCTCCTCTGAATTCTCACCAATTTAGTTTTTAGAAATATAAGCATGTTACACAGTACAAAGCATGGGCTTTATAGTCAGAACACATGGATTCCAGTCTTGGCTCCTTTAGGCTTTAGTTGTGTAATACTGGGCAACTTCTCTGAGACTCATTTCCATTAAATGTAATATAGAGATGATGATGATGACGATAAGGATGATGAGGAGAACTTCTTCTTGCGGTTATTGGAAGAATTGAGTGATGTCAGGTGAGATAATATGTGAGAAGGTGCTCGGCAAATTATAAAGTATCACATGATTTTTTTCTTTTTTTTTTTGCTTCTATTTCTAGCAAGAGAAAAAATGTATCATAGGCTTGTTAAGTGGAGGAGTTAAACAGGGCTGCCCAGGATCAGGCACTGAAAGTGTATAAGCCCAGCTGTCTATAGCCTCTCATTCATGCCAGTGACAATGAAAAGGCAGAAATTGATAAAAATATTCTCTATACAGGGACCAGTTGCACGCTGTTCAAAGGATGTACTTAGCATAGTGCCTACCCTATAGTAAGTACTAAACAAATGTTACTTCTACAATCCTACTGCTCCCATGATCATAGTGATGGAGTCTGTATCACGCAAGGTGGCAAAACCAGTGTGTTCTTTTCCCATAGACAGATCTCTGTGTGAATCCAGACAAAAACCCTACTCCTTGGAATCAGAACAAGGAGAATTACATAATTTGAACATTTAATATCAAAAGACTAAGAGAGCTTGATACATTCATGGCCTTGCCAATGGAACCACAATTTTTACAATTTGCTGTTGAAACAGCTGATGGGCACTTTCAAAGGTAACTGTGCTGACTTTTTTTTCATTGAACTCACAGATGGACCAACACAGTCAAGTTTCCTCATGGCCTGGGAGTCTTGCTCTCACTTTAAAATGAGATAGACGTTGTAGGTTGCCTTCTCTCACAGTTCTTGCATAAATTTATGATTTAATCATCAGAGGATAGTCTTATGTGTCTTATTTGAAAGTTCTCAGTGACCACTTCACTATTGGTTCACTCCCAAAGTGTCTTTAATACACAGAGATGTGTTACAGAGCAGTGCTTCTCAAGCTTTAACGTGTGTATAGGTCACCCAGGGATCTTGTTAAGGGGAAGAATCTGATTCAGTAGATCTGGGGCAGGGTAGAGAGTCTGCATGTCAACATTTTGAGCAGCAAGGTTAAAAGTATTACAGCTAACTATGTGGCAGCGTTGCGATTTAAACCCGGGTCTAATTCCAGAGGCTGTTTCTTTTCCACAATGCTGAAATGCAGAAATAGAGTGCTGAATAATAAATGAGAAAGGGTGTTTAAGCCAAATTATTTGGGATAAATACTATCTGCAATGTTGAAATTTGTGAGTACTATTTCCCCAGAGAATAAAGAAAGACATAGCTGGAGAAAAATAACTTATTTTTTTTTGAGGAAACGACAGTGATAATCTAATAGGATAGAGACAAGAAATATAAAATAGAGTGAGAAATTATAGAAGACAGATGATAAATATTTACATTCTTAATGAGAACAGAAAGAGCCACAACTTGCCACATTTCCAAAATAATGACCCTAAACAGTCACCCAGGGTCTCTGACCACCCAAGCACTCACCAGGTGACAACTAAGGATGACATGACAAGAGAAGGCAGCTCTATGACACAGAGAGATGAAGCCCATACTCCACATCACCAGCATTCTGGAAAAAAGCCAGCTCTGCCAGCAACAGAGCACAAACCCAGAGGCACACCGGCCTTCCGAGACTGGCCGTCATCATGAACTTGTGAGGTCTCCCTCAGTGAACAGCTTATAAGATAGAAAATGGAGAATTTTGTCACTACAGTCAGTCTTTACATTTTCAGATGGAACAAATCTGGACCTCAATAGCCTGAGAATTTCCCTCTTGATTCCACATTAAAGGCAATTTTGAAGCCCTGTAGAAAATGTACTCTCTCTGTGTCTCCATAAGACAATAAAAAACCCTACCACATTAGATCAGGCCACGGTGCATGCAGCAGTAGTCTGTCTCTGCCACTGGCACCAAGTGAGAGTTTTGAAGAGCACACTGTCCTCCTTGTCATTAACTGCGAAGTTTAGGAAACACCACAAACACATCCCCAGCTTCCTCCGATGTCCCGTACCTAAAGCCACCCTGAAGTTACTAAACCAGGATCCTCTCTTTATTACCTGCTCTTTACAGTTGGAGTCCTTTTACTAGACCTGATCTATTTTCAACGGACTTTTAAAAAAAATTTATTCTGACTTAACTTGTTTTTTTCATGTATCACTTTCCCTATTAGAATCTCAGTTGCTACACTGTTTCATAATTATTGTTTAGGTGGTTTCTCTCTCACAGCTTTGTGAATTCTTTAAGTGCTAAAGCTGGTCCTAGATTTTGTATTACCAGTGTCTAGCGCTGCGACAAGCAAATAGGAGGCATTTAAAAAAGGTGGATGAAAATATGAATAAGCTTTAGTGCAGAGAACAGATCATCACGTAGTGAGGATCTTTTATTCAGAAGAGTCTCAATACACTTTTGAATGGAAGTTCCTTTATCTTTTCTTAGTTTCTTTAATTCTGGTATACAAAGATTTAGGAAACAATACATTGAGGGCCTACTCACATTATTCCAACATTTTCCAGTTCTTTCCAATTTGTATCAATAGACATCTAGTGAATGTCCACTACAAGCCGTAACTGTAAAAGCTGCAGGACACAGTTCCTAAAAGCACAGCCCTGTGTGCTCTCTGAGGAAGTTCATCAATGCACCAATAGTGAGCATCCAGACCTTGCCTTTGCACACTTTGATAAAAATAAAAACCAGTCTATAACATATATAACATAGCACATACTTGATCAAACTGGGGGTCTTCTCCACGTTGTAGAGATTTTGTCAATGGCTTTTCCTAGAAAGAAAAAGAAGAAATACAAGAATAATTATTAGAAGCTCTTAAATATTATAAAGGGAATGTCATTATTGTTATAATTTTTCTTATTTATTTCTCCTTTTTTGGGATGAAGAGATGCCAATTTTTAAATGAATGAGAAACTCTTCCTTAGCTATTCTGACTTTAAAATACAGTATTTGATCATTACCACCATGATTCTTGCTATCATCTTAATATATACCTCTTTGACCTAAACATTAAAAATCTGATGCTATAAGCGGTCCTGTGTTTTCAATGAAAACCACATAATAAAAACTATGAAATTCATTTGAAAAATTTTCGTACCTATCTTGGGACTTAACAGATAATAAAAAGTTGAAAGTGATACTCTATTTCAAGTCCCTAGACTTAGAAACAAAATATGGTCTAATTATTAGACTGGAGCTGAGGGACAACCTATCAATAATACATTTATTAAGTGTAACTGGTGAATTTGGGGCATGTTATTTGACTTATGCCACATCCAAATCTCAGCAAAAATAATCAGGGTAGTGACAAAGGTCTATAGAAAGAATTTTTCCTAATCATTACATGTTTGTTTACATTAGGAAGCCTTAACTGATCTTCCAGCAGGGCATTTTATAACTACTTATCCTTATTTGTACCTTTTTTTTTTGGTATGGAAGTTAATACTGATCAAAAATTTGTTTCAGGATTAGAAACCATGTAAAAGTTACATATCAAAAAATAATGTTTTACTTTAGCCAATGTAGAAACCCTAGAAAGATTCCATCCACATTTTGCCAGTCATACAGACCTTCTGCCTGCCTCACTTCTCCAACCTTCTCCTCCACCTAAAAAGACGATGTACACCTAAGGCAGACACAAATCCACCCCCACCTCACAGAGACTTTGTTCTTGAAGAGATGCGCATGGTGGGCTCAGGCCAGGTATCTGATGTTTTATCAAGAGCCATATGAATCAATTGCTCTGTCCCATTTCAAAATACAGAGCTTCAAAATGTGTATTCACTTAAGATACAGAGAATACTGCATTCTTAAGGGTTACTAAACACTTCCTCTTCAAAGTATAGTATCTAGAACATGCTAGTGGGAGAACAGATACAAAAATGTAGGTGAGAACCAAGAAGAACAATTAAAGAAGAAACAGATTCAGTTGATGGTTCAAGAAGACAAATTTAGCCATTAAATTGCAAAGCACTTCCTGTATATTTGAAGGTTTTACAGTAACATCATCTGAAATTCTTTGTAAAACTAATTAAAACACAAATGTGAAAATTACGCAAAAACAGGTGGTGCCAGTCCCATAGACATCCTTGGAACAAACCTAGTATAACAATTGCTACTCAATGTTTTACTTGTTCATCACTCGATAGTAATGAGGGCTCACAATGCAGTAAACACTACCTAAGGGTGGAAGGCTGATGAACACATGGTTCCTGCCATTGGGGAGAAGAATCTAAACGGTAAAAGTAGTCAATGACCTCTTATGAGTGTTAAGTAAAAGTAGTCAATGACCTCTTATGAGTGTTATCTATACTCGTTCATTATTCAAATCTCAGCCCAACTGTCACTTCCTTGGGGAAGCCTTTCTCTGAGTCCTCTCCCAATACCAGGTCTGCACCCGTCCCCTTATATGCCTGCAAAGCTCTATAGACTTTTCCTCTCATAGCACTTGCCATAGTGTAAAGTCACATCGCAGTATAGAAAAATGTTATGCAATTACACATTCATGAGTGAAAAGCTGAATGCCACCCCCACGAAACTACAGGCTCCAGAAACGCAGGACCCTCTACTTCTCCTAGCACTTAAATTTATGGGGCAGAACACTGCTTGGTGATGGCTAAACATTTGCCAAATTAATAAAAGCTCTAGGCCAATGACTTCCAGTTTCTTCAAATATGAGATCCTCTTATTTGCGTGTATGTGTGTTTTAAGTTAAAAAATTTTTTTAATATACTTCTTTATTGTGGCAAAATATACATAATGTAAGATTTACCATTTTAACCATTTTTAATTACACAATTCACTGGCATTAAGTACATTTACAATGTTGTTCAACCATCACTACTATCTATTTTATGAGGACCCATTTTAATGGCAAACATTTTCAAGACGTTCCCAACCACAAAACACACCCTCACACACCTAAAATATGACATAGTAATTCTATTTTAGTATCTGTTGTCTAAAACCATACATAATGACAGAGTTAATACTATAACATCAATGATATTTTTATATGGCTTTGCACTATAACAGCAATAATATTGATTTTATATACATTAGAAAAAAAGGGACACATCTATATGGGAGACCCTAATTTACTCAGCCAAAAGGTAATGCTCAGCACACATGTGTATCTGCAGACCCTTGCAACGACTCAGGAGTCCACACCTTGGGAAACTTCTTGCACTACTACTTGAAAGACAGGATCCTCCCGCAGTGGGGGAAGGAAGGTTACCGTGTCTACCTACACACTGAAACTTCTCATGCCTAAACGTTATATTTCCCACTCTTAATTGGGTGGAAATGATGGTAAACATGATATTTTATGCTTAAACACATTTGCATAAATATGAAGGAAAGAACATAGTGCAAGTCTCTCTTTCTCCAGCAGGCAAATTTGGTACGGTAAGTTGTTGCTAAACACAAAAGTCAAGTTCATTAGCCAAGAACTTGAGTTCAGTGCCTCAATAAAATAACACACCTTTACACTAAGTTTTTCTTAACTGTTTTCATACAAACATGCTGTCTTAATCATATTCTTTGAAGATTTAGTTAAAACGTCACTTGCAAGATCAAGACCTTCCCCCACTTCTCCCTGGCAGAGTCATCTGTTAGTTGTCATGTGGCACTTTGTTTGCATCTATTCTTGTCAGCATTTCCACTGTGTTGTAACTTGTCTGTCTCCCCACACCCTTAGAACATAGTTAGAATTTATTATCAGGGTTTGTTAAATGACTAAATGTATCCCTATGCATTTGGAAAGACAGCTTTGGGCACAGAGAATCAAGTTCACATTTTACCATCCCCAAGACTAGCTTTGCATCAACATAGGTTTTATCAGTGTCAGGAGGTTTAAAAGTAGAGCTGGGGAAGAGAGTATCATGCTGGCTAAAAAGTAATGAGAAAACGAGAGAAGGAAGGGAGGAAGGAAGGTAGGAAGGGAGGGAGGAAGGAAGAGGGCAAGGAAGAAAAAATAAAGGAAGGAAGGAAGGAGAGAGAGGAAGAGACGAGAGGACGGAGGCAAACTTGTTCCATCTCAGAAGAGAGCCATCTGAAGGTGGGAGCCATCTACAGGAGGAGACCAGCCAGGCTGACGCCCACGCGAGGAAGGAGACCTGCAGAGCTGCATGGAATCCAAGGTCTGTAACAATCCAAGGTGGGCACGTGCAAGACACCCTGGTTCTCACAGAGCATTAAATAAGTAGTAAAGTGAAATTAACACAGAATAAACAATGGGCAGCTAAAGAAAAAGTAGAAATAGACTATGACAGAGGAGGCTCCAAACAATGGTCTCATTCATCCAATAAGAACAGTGTGTTTTTAAATTTTTAAAAAATTTGTCCTTGTTCTATATTTTAATAAAATTTTACTTTATACTTTTATACAATTTTACAATTATACTTTAATACAATTTTACTTATTTACTGAAAGTTCATTAATTGAATTGAATGACACACTTGTTTTTTAAAAATCATGAGAAACATAACGTTGGGGTGATGGATCCCAGGAAATTCTTAGTGGTCCAAAGTTAGCATTAGTGGGAGATGTCAGCCTGTGACTCAGCCTTGTCCAGAAGCTCCAGCTCACTGGGTGACAGTGAACAAAAGAGACGGGCAAACTGCAAACATGGGCACATCAATGGCTGCTGACAGCACAAAGCGCACACTAGATATTAGGTCCCTTCTGACGGAAGCAAACAATGTGAAATAGTCCTGACCAAAAAAAAAAAAAAAAGGAAATCAACCTTGAATCTGACCAAGGCTTTAGAGGCAATTTCCAACTTTTTGGGAAATACATGACTTAGGAAAGAGTTAGAGGAATATGTTACAAGATACCAAAAGGAAGTAACCAGTGAATCCAGATCAAAGGAAACTCTGAAGGAAAGAAAGACGTTACTTCAATGAATGACTTCTAAGGGAAAAAAATGAGAAATGGAGGGGGATCCTATTGACTTTTTTAAAAGGCTATTGCAATGTGGATCTTATTTGCATTCTGATTCAAATAATCTGTTAAAAGAAAGGATGACATTCATGAGACTATTGGCAATTTGAAAACTTATTGAATATTTGATGATCTTAATGGATTATTGTTATTTTTTTAGGTGTAGTAATAATATTGCATTTTTGTTTAAAAATGAATCTTTATCTTTTAGAGATGCATGCTGAAATAATTAGCAATGAAGTGATATGGTTTCTAGTATTTGCCTCAAATAATATTGGGGGAAGATACAGGGAGTGTGTAACAAATTGGCCATGAGTTGATAATTATTGAGGATGATCATACGGTGCATTCTGCTGTCTTACTACTTTAAGACATGTTTGAAATTCTCCATAAAAAACAAACAAAAAGTAAACACAGGAGAACACCACGCATCACTTCTATCATGGTTTAAAAAAAGTTTACAATGTCTCACTTATCAAGATGGCGTAAGCCACTTCTGAAAACCTATTTCAATAGCACTTATCCAACTTTTTATCTTTTCCTAATGGAGGCGCAGAAGGGACTCGCTCTCCATTTCTTCCCATGTACAGATAGGATCTGGGTAGCAAATATCCTGCCTACTGTGTGAGAAGCAAGACGCAGTTCTCAGCCTGTACTCTGGGCTTTTCTTTGAGTTTGCTCCCCCTGAATCAAAGAACACTGCTGTCCTGACCCCTTCGGGAGGGATTTTCTCCTGTCATGAAGAATCCTGCAGGGTTTCAAGCATTTCCATAGGAAAAGAGAAAGGTCCCTGTTTGTGCTTCTCACACCTTGGGAAGTCCAACCTCTCCCACCCTCCCTTAAGAAAATACAAACTCTAAAAGCTCTTTGTGTCCATACCTACCTAAGAAGAGCAGAGGGGGGCCACTGACTTCTACCTCAATTTTCAAACAATTTCAGTGTATACTAGCTACATGTTCACTTGACAGTGTTTCACACTAGGCCTCCCTGTATTCTTTAAGAGAAAAGATGGCCATACACGACAGGACACAGGCACTTAGACAAGTCTAGAGAGAGTTTTAAGTATCAAAAGGTGTTTTATTTGTGCGATGCAAGGGGCTTATTTAAGAAATCACTTTCTACTTCTGAATATTTAGTGGCCCAAAAGAATCTCAAATGTGCCCCACATAGGTAGGACTTCACTAATCTAAAAAGACCCAGATTATTACTGCTCCCAGAGATATTTCAATAAACAAGTAACCCAGCAATGCCACAAGAGTTAATATGAGATTATTCAATTTGCTAAATATGTCACCAGCCTTGCTTAAGATGCTACTGTAATGTTTTTTAATTATTAAAGCAATTGGATGGAGTAGTTCAGTGCACGGGCTTTGGAGTCTGAGAGATTTGAGTTTGAATCCTGGGTCCCTGATGTACAACATATAGATCTTACTTAACCTCTCTAAGCTTCAATTAACTTGTGGGTAAAATAAGGATAAATAATACAACCTACCTCACAGGTTGAAAAATGTACGGCGTAGAATACTCACTAATTCATAGTCATAACAATTATTAAAATTCCTTTTAACATAATTATTATTGGAATTACATAAGATTAAAATGTGTAACCTGTTTCATAATGTTCAGGAGCTGAAACTAAGTTCCACCTGTTTTCCCGGGGCAGTGCACACTCCCACTAACATTCATTAAAGCTTTAATTATAGCTTCCTGGAAGTGTCCAAGTATGGGTAGAAAGCTTTATTACAGAAAGTAGGAAAAAACATTATAGAGAGTAATTGCCCTTCTCTCTTTAAAAAAGCCTAACATTATTACAATGACTTTAATTCTTAATATGTAATTTAGAGAAAACCTTTTAATTTAATGGTGGGATGCCATAAAAATAACCAAGTTTTAAAAAAACAACCAGCAAACTTCTCAAGTCTCGAAACTTTGATTATAAGAACATGTTTACGTATAATTAACTCAGAGTTTTGATACCATCAGCAGTGAAATTTTATAATACGCATGTCTGGTCTGAATGGGGAACAAAGAATTTTCAGAACTGAGCTACCACAATCGGGATGTCTCTTCTTCCCTAGAACACGAGGCTGAGTAGTGAGCCGCCCCATCCCCATGGTGACAGTGTTCTTCAGGGCAGGGAGCTGTGGGCCGGACTGCTGAGACGCCACTGAAACATTTCATCTAGAACGATCAGTACATAGCGGCAGGCACCCTACTCCTTCTGAACCAAAGCAAGACAAGGTTCTAAATATCTTCATGTCCGACACATATTTTTCTCTTCAGATCTTATTTGTGCCAGCTGTGACCCAACTTTGGAAACAGATCTAAGGAGTCAGCCTAAGAACTCACAGTTCTGAATACTGATCATTTTTCTCTCCAAACGACTCCCCGACACGAGGTGCAATCAGGGACCCAGGGATCTGAATCATCCTGAAGACACAGTCTGGTCAGCTGATTGCCTGCAGGAATCACTGAACTTCTGGCAGAAGACTAAGTCCCCTTGATGCCTGCCTCAGTTTGTCCACAGGTACAAATGGACATCACCCCATGACGTCCTAAGTTTCTAGTAGAAATAACAAGCACTAGATAAAACCTTTGGAGATCTGCAGAAGAAGGGTGCTTATAGAAACAGATGAAACTGTATTTCCCACTTATTCTATTCAGTTACTAAAATGAATTTCCCTAAAGAATATACGCTGATAGTCACCCAAAATATTGGGGAAAAAATCCAAAGATCAAGAGAATGACAGAGAGAGTATTTCAAATCAGCAAGTAAGATACTGTGTGGTGCCCTACGATACGAAATGTGAAGGTAGATTCAAACCTGGAAGAATATTTTGGCACTTTTTTTAAAACTAAAAACTCTTGAGAGAATCTATCCTATTTGCAGCTGGCTTTTGCACATTTCAGTGAAGCCTATTTCTCTGCCAAATCTAACAGAGGCAAGTACAAATCCATTATTTGAACAGTGGAGGGGAAACTTCAATTAAATTCAGCTACAAAGTTAATCTTCATTTTAATTGAACAAAAGAGCAGCTCCCACAGGCTTCCTTTTTTTTTTTTAAACTACAGCAGCTATGAAGAAATGTAAGATACGACCTTCACTCATCTGTTTCTGGGTTACATTCTATTTTGCTGGTATTTTCAATTTTTTTGTCCTGATAACTGTCCCCACTAACTGTGCATGCTATGTCCAGTAGACATCCAGTACACGTGGATGGATCTTTCCCTGCCTCCTCCGGGACCCCGCTCCTTCAGCCAGCTCCTCACTCCCTCAAACGTCAACCTTCCCCTCTTTTGGCTCCTTTTCTCAGCTATCAGCATGCTTAGCCCTTCTCATCTTAGTGCCCAACTTGACCACATATCCACCTCTGGCTATTGTTTTCTTTCTGCCCCTCCTGCTCATCTTTAGCTCTCCATGGAGTGAATGGTCTACACATCCTGTCTTCCCTTCCTCCCCTATTCTTCCTTCAACTACCTGCAATCTGACTTCTCTGTCACCACTAAAAATAGTCTCCCCCCCGAGGCCCCAGTGACTTTGCAAATGACAAATGTGGTGGCCATTTTTCAATACTTTTCTTTTTGGACCTTTCAGTTGCAACGAGACACTATTGATTACTCTCTTCTTTCCACTGGAATCATTCCATCCCCCACTTTCTCTCCTCCTCCTTCTTTACACATCCCTTCCCTGTGTCCTTCATAGACTAATCTTTTTCCTTCAATGTTTATAGTCCCCAGGGCTGTCCTTGGGGACTCGAAATCAATCATGTTCTCACTTATCTTTTGGCACCACTAACACATTACACACACATACTCACCCTTCTCAGACCCAACCAAACCACCTCTGATCAAAAAATCCCACTTTTCCTTCAAGCTTCATTTATTCCTCCACACTTTCCCTGATCACTCGGATAAGAAGTGGCAGCCCAGTCTGACTCTCCAATAGCTCTAGTGGTGTTCCCTAGTTCTTACCTAACCAACGTCATCCTACTTCTTCATGTACACATCATTTCCCAAGTAGATTAGAGCTTGGACTTTGAAGTCAATAATACCAGGATTTGAGTCAGGGCATTAACCCTAACTAACACCTTTGGTAAGTTTTATTACATCTCTCATGTTCAGCTTCTCTGACTAAAAATTAAGGAGGCCACGAGGGCAGCAGTTTAGAGCAATGATCCCAGACTTAGATGGTCTGTGTTGAACATCAGTTCCACCACTTACTGTGTGACTTTTGACAAGTCGTTTAACCTCTATGTCTCAGCTTGCTTGCATGTGAAGTGGGGTAGTAATAGCAGCTACCTCATGATGTTGATGTGAAGATTAGGTGAGTTAATATTATTCAAGTATTAAGAACAGTGCCCGGCACTCAGTAGGCACCGTATAAACATGAACTGTTATTATTGTTATTACCCACTTTCTAGGATTAATGAGAAGATCAGGGTGCCTGACACATGATAAATAAGCAAAAATAGTAGTTATTCTTACAAAAGTCTGTCCTATCCTTCTTTGTGTAGTGTATAACCTCAAGTACAATCACTTGCTCTTGGAAGTTGGAAAGTGCTATCTATCTGTCGGTCTGTCTGTCTGTCTGTCTATGTATCTATCAGTAAGCTACTATCAGAAATTCCTTATAAAATATACATTATTACAATCAATAGCATGATGTTTAGAAATCAACACTTGTGCTGGTGAAAACTATACTCAAAAAGTATTTGTTGACCCAAATGCCCATCAAAATATGACTAAATGAGACACATTGTGGTATATACATTACATGCAATTCTGCTCAGCAATAAAGATGAATGAATTACTGATAAACAATAAAAAATGGATATACCTCAAATACACTATGCTGAATGAAAGAAATTGGACACAAAAGAGTACATACTGTTTGGCTTCCATTTATGTGAAATTGTAGAAAACAGAAATTAATCTATACACAGATCAACAGTTGCCTGAGGCCAGGGGTGGTGGTGTGGGCCGTCTGCACGGGGGCACAAGGGAACTCCTGGGGATGTTGGAAATGTCTGTATCCGGATCATGGTGGTGCTGACACAGGTGTATACATTTGTCAAAATGCATCAAACTGTAGATTTAAAATCCCTGTTAACTGTATGTAAATTACACTTGAATAATATTGATTTAAAATAAAACTTTTCATTGAATGAATGAAAAGAATCCCTAATCTGTCTGAAAGGCATTTATTTTCTTGGAGTCCACAAGGGAGGAGTGGAGGCAAGTCTGATAGTAATGATCTAGCTTTAGGAACGGGGAATCACTGCCCAGTCCCCATCCTCTGTTGCCATAGCTAGGCCATCCTGAGTATAACATGGCAGTTTTTACCTTAGAGGAGCTCATAATACGTTATGCAGCCCACTGGGAATCCCAGAAAACCTTGGGCAAGTGGGTATGCATGAAGCCACTGAGCTGATATTTATGAGGTAAGACATTGATCCCAATGTACTGGCTGGGAATCTCTGGAACTAGAACGTCTTGACTGACCAATTCAGCATGTACGGGGTATTATTTAGATGGGAAGGAATGAATGATACACATTTTCTACAAGCCTTCCTAGCCTAGTGCCTCTCAGGGTGCTACTGACAGGTAGGAAGCTTACACTGGAGAGTAAAGACCACCTCCCTCAGGGCTGCAGAGCTGTGTCTTCTTGGGTGGACTCTGTTCTCACATTAATGTCACCTGAAGCAGAGCTAGAACCCTGAGTGAAGGGAGATGCTGCCATTCCTGAATCAGAATTTGGCTAATGCACATGGGTAAGCATTTTCATTTCTGTTCAAGCTCTACAGTCCATATATATCTTGAATTTTTGTTTTCTACATGAGATGAAAGAGGCAATTTCAAAGCAGCATCTTCTTCATGATTACCATTATATAGTATTTATGACATAACCAAATTTATGCAGCCAAACAAAACTTCTCAGTTAAAACTTAAATGATCCAGTTACTTTAAGAAAAAAAGTTTTGGTTTTCTGGCAAAATAAAAGGAAAATGCCACGGGGTAAAGAATAGATATATAAGTAAATAAAATCTAATTACCTACTCTATCTTTTACAGTACCATTTCAGGCAATGTTCTGGAATTAGATAGTAGTGAAGATTGCACAACTTTGTGAAAACACACTTTAAAGGGTGAACTTTATGGTATGTGAATATATGTGAATATATCTCAATAAAGAAAGCAATACATACATTTTATGTCAATCAAAAATATTTAAAGATTATAGTACCTGACTTTATTTTTGTTGTCTTTTCTTGGGAATAGCTCTGAATCACCTTGGAAAATCCTACTAGAACATTCCAGCCCCACCTCCCCCAAACTTATGTGATTACAACCTATGAATCGAGTAGAAATCCACGAAGGCATCAGGAAACACCATCAAATGGAATACTGTATTTTAAGAAATCATTTAAGTCAGAGAGTACTAGATATATACGGAAGCAACAACCAAAAATACTTAATAAAACGTGCCATTATTGTTAGCATGACTTGTGGCAATCAAGACTCATGCTGGTTAAAATTACTACAACACTACAGTAAAGACTGCTGCTGTCTAAAAATGTATTAATGACTTTCAGGAATGTCAAAGTGCACGATGCTGTGTGGAAACAGCAATATTATATCATAGTGAGGACAAGAATGGGCTTCAGTGCTTATTACTATGATATGTGACTGAACTTATTTTTATTGGCATTTTCTGTCACTTTAAAATGACATATTTTCAAAGAATCTTTTGTGTTAAAAATGATGTCTCTATAAATAGTAAAAAGAGGCATATAATCAGAAAAAAACTAGATTGAAAATAACTTGAGGAATAACCTTCTACTGGGTTTGTATTCTCAAAAAGAAGGAACCCTGATAATCTTCTCATAAAGTCACTGGACATGAAAATCATGGTCTTATCCATAGATGAATTGAATTGGATACTATCAAGTTGAAGTAAAAAGTCCTTTGATTTTTTTTTATTACTTCATGATACTTTTCATTTCGTTTATTTGCTATAGAGTTCAACTGAACTTTTTCTATCATGGTACAGTAAATTCCATTTCACAGCTGAAAAAAATCCCATTTAATAGTCATAAAAGAAACGCTTTTCATTTATATGATTCCAAGCATATTCATAATATGGAAAACAAACTTTAAGTTGAACAGTGTACCAAAAAAAAAGTTCGTGAGCTCATCTGCAAGTTTACTTCACTGAGCAGCTAAATGAAATCTTCCAATAATTGTGTCCGGTTTTAGCTACTAACAACATTTTGTTTCTGGGTTAGGGTGAGTTTTCAGATTTCTGGTGAATGTCCTTGTAGATTTAATAAGGGATGCCAGGCTGAGCTGCTTTGCTAAGAAATAGCTATTTTAACAGTTATTTATGTATTTATAATTTGGAAAATAAGCCAGTATTTTGTCAAGTGTAATAAATATTCTCCATCTGAGCACAACTGTTTCTTAAGTCTCCTCCCAGGACTGCATTACTTTGATTCTATCACTATACTCAACAGGGAACTAGATCTAGAAATTATTTTTATTCTCTTTATATTTCCTTTATTAGGTTTGTTGAAGCAATAGAATCCTCTACTTAAAGAGGAGTTCAGCCAAAAAGACTAGCTGGATGTCCTTCTGGGAAGGTGACTTGAATCCACAGTGCAGAGAGACATGAAAACTGCTGTTGCTACTATTTACACATCCTGGTTTTTTTTGTTTTTTGTTTTTTTTTGCTGAGGAAGATTAGCCCTGAGCTAACATCTGTGCCAATCCTTCTCCACTTTATATGTGGGTTGCCACCATAGAATGACTGACAAGTGGTGTAGGTCTATGCCCAGTATCCAAACCTGCAAACCTGGGCTGCCGAAGCAGAGTGTGCCAAACTTCACTATGCCACTGGGCTGGCCTCTGTTTACACATCCTTAGTCAAGAGATAGTTAACATTTGGTTAGTATAGGAAGACTGGAATATACAACAGTGCAGAAAAACCATCACCTTGCAGATTTGGGCATGATAAAATAGCACGTGTTGAGATTAGTGAATGGCTATCAGGCTATGAGCAAGACTAATTAAAATAGGTTTTATGACGATCTGCCATATAAAGATCCAAACTTAATGAGGGGGAGTAATTCTGTCCTTCAACCAGTGCAGCACAATTTCCTAATTCACAAATTCCTGAAATATTAAAGACTCCTGACAAAAGATCTGATATTTTCTGATATCTACAAGTCTGCAGACACCTCAGGTATCTGAAGAGATGAAACAGAAGACTATGGCTGAATATTCACATCTCTACAGGGGCCAGAGGTAAAAAAAGAGAGAAAGCTTCTTTACAACTACAAATAGACTGTATCCTAACCTTAGTCGGTTAGCTCTCATCAGAGGAAACAGGCGTGAGTATGTATTTCACTTGCCAAAGGCTTTGCTTAATTTGAGCCTCAATCAAATTCATTAAAACTACTAGAACAACTCATCGTATATAGTTTGGTGGTGGCAGGCCACCAGTGTCATTATTATAGCACAGTGTCCTGCTCAACTTCACGCTTAACCGGAGAGTTGTCCTGATGCCAGCCCTGTGACATCAGCACCCAGGAGGACCTGGAAGCCTGAGACACAGGGCCTAGGAACAAAGGTTTGTCAACAGACGTTACTGCCTGAACCTACAACATTAGCGTGCAGTAATGTTGTCATTAGCTAATTGCTTAGCCTTTCAATGTTTGTGCCAGCTGGCCATGACTGATGTTTGTACAGGCTTGGTCTTAAGGCATGACACAGTTCATTACAAGTCACGGTGTGTGATGCAATAGAGATTGGTATCCTGGATTCTTCAAAGACTTGCAGACCAAGAAAATATTTTGTGTTACTTCTCATTTACTTTTAGCCTTACATTAAAACAGAAATTCCCTTAATTGTTTCTTTTATGTCAGCAAACCAGCTAGATCATGTTATGTTATTGTTAAGACTCCATTCCAGCATAACACAGTTAGCATCTTTATGAGTAAGTGTGAACACAGGTGTGAATCTGTGCTCCAAGCTCAATGCAGGGGTAATATCAGAAAGATCCTGCCTGTATCTTGTCCATTAATTATTCTGTAAGCAGGAGCTATCAAAGATCAAGCAATCCCAATAATAAAACCCTCCCATTTTCACATCACTTTTCATCATAAAAATGTTTTTAAATAACAGAACGTTAGAGGAAGGCAAGCACTGCTTTCTTGCTCATAGTCTCTACTAAAGGACAAGATGAAAGTTAAGTGTTTTCTTCTTTTGAAGTTATGTTGACTTTTTCCTTTTTCCAGGTTTCAATCACAGTCAAAAGGAAATAAATTAACTGCTGTCCAAGTAATTCTTAAGCAAGCTAGAGTTATTCTTCCTGTTGACACTTTAGGCTGATAGACTGTAGATCCAGATGAAATTCTTGGCCCAATACCCGAGTTAGCGTCTACTGCAGCTCCTTGCAGGGACAATGGAAGCTTAACCCAGGGTAGGATCACTAAGACATGACTTACACACTCACCGATGTGGAGAGTTAGTGCTTATATTTCCTTTGTTATGTACGTTGGAGCTAAAACTGGACCTGACTGTTAACATTTCGTAGAAGAGTAAACAATGATGGATCACATTTAAGTGACTTTGTCAGAAGCACAGGCTAGTGCCAAGGCTGTGAGGAAAAACCAAGTTTCTTGTCTATTGGCTAAATTATAGAAAGGAGGGTGGACAAAAGAGGCATCCTGAGAAGTGCAATTGAAAATCCTTGAAGATACAAATTTGGATTTATAAGACAAATAAGTTCTGGGGATGTAATGTACGGCATGGTGACTGTAGTTAATAAGACTGTATCATATATTTAAAAGTTGCTAAGAGAGTAGATCTTAAAAGAACTCATCACAAGACAAAAATTTGTAACTATGTGAGGTACTGGATGTTAACCTTTATTGTGGTAATCATTTTGCAATATATACGTAAATCAAATCATTATATTGTATACCTAAAATGAATGCAATGTTATACATCAATTATATCTCAATAAAATAGGAGAAAAAAAGAAAAATCAATAATCAATTTGATCTGATGACTAACTGTAAGAGAATTAGATATTTCTGCCCCCCAAGATTTCAACAAATGTAAACATATGAATGAAAAAAAAAAAAGAAAATTCTTGAAATTTTCTGCACTTGTTTCACTTAGTTGAATAACTCAGCCTTTCCCATTTTGGGCCATTGGCTTCCCAGTGTAATCCGGCATGATGATGTTCTTACATGTCTCTGAGATCCCCACCCTCAAGAACCTGTGAAGTTTCCTCTTGGAAAGACTTTGAAAACAATTTTGGTGGACTCACTTCAAATCCCTGGTTTCATTTCCTAGGTGCTTAACCCAGCTTTGGCTGTGCCCCTCTCATTGCCAAGGAAGGGTTCAGGACAACCATTCAACAGTAATAGTGAATGGCAACGGCAGGCATACAATCGCCCTGCTCAAGCCTCCATTCCTTTGGAATGAACACAAAGGGAAGAAGCACCAAGCTGACCTCCAAAGAAATCTACCAGAAGATTTGCTAAGTTGATACTAGTTCCTTGGTGACAAAGAGGATGATGATGACAATGATGATGATGATGACTAAGCACTTAGGAGGCACTAAGGATTATATCAAGTGCTCCACACATTACCTCTAAACCTCTCAACCACTCTATGAGCTGGGTTCTATAACTTCAATTTTGCAAATGAGAAAAAAAGGAGATTGACTGGCTGGCCCAAGGCCACAAAACACTAAAGAGGTGGAATCAAGATTCAAATCCAGATCAGGCTGAATGAAAAGTTGTTTTGTCTTCAGCTTTATCTTTTCTTGTCCATTAAATCCACAAAGTCAAGATTACGGGTGCTCTTGAATTTTGAAAAGCTGGAAGTCTTGTTTTTGGAAAAGAGTTTATTGAGAAGGTAATTGCCTGCGACTACAGTGACAGATGCCATATAAATGGAGAGATTCATGGATAATGAGAGCATATCTGAGACTCTGCCCAACTGCAAAGAGTCGACCTGACTCTCCTCCTCACATATTGCTGGGGCGAAGCAGGGAGCAGGTGACTATACCAATGAATAATGAGGTATCCTTAGATGCCCCAAGGCAGAGGGCTGAGAATCAATGTCTCTTGTACTCAGCAGATTGTAGGGCATTCATCTGCTGAGTACGAAGGACAGAACAAAATCCTTATTATCAGTTTAAAGGTTGGCAAGATGACCCTAGGAAACACACAGGTTCCTACAGAGACATTCCTTTTAAGCTACTATATTGTTTCTTTCATCCATTCATCTACCTATCTACCCACTCAATCATTCAAAAAACATTTACTGTCCCCTATATGTAAAGCAGTGTCCTTGACATGGGGACATGGGGTGTGTATTTGTGTGTATGTGTGTCAAGATGAATCAGATACAAATATTGCCTCTAAGGCATTTACAGACATTCAGTACAGTGTTTCTTCAACTTAAAAAAAAAATCTATGCCCCTCCTCTCAACTCATCATAAAAATACACATTTTACACTATGGTGGTACGCATATACATGACTGAAAGTTTCACAAAACAACTTTTACCCTTAAAACCTACAATATACTCTGATATTTTCTATTCTAGTCTATTCTAATACTCCAATTCAATGAATACAGTATAGTTTGCTTGAGCAAATGATAGGGTGGTTCAGATAAAGTAGAGATTTACAGGTATGTGCCCACATCTGCATGATTGTGTGGAGTCAGCAGGGAAGAAAGCAAGTAAACCTTTTCAGATGATGAGGTATTTGAATTGGTCCTTGAAAGACAGGCAGGATGAAGAGGTGAGTGCATTCCAGGAAGAGGGGGAAGTATGCATACATGCATGGTGGCAGGCAAGCACAGAATTGAAACACGGGTTCATAAATGTATATGGGGGAAGTAAGACAGGTTTTAGCCAAATCAAGGAGTGAAAGGATGTGAAATGAAGGTTTTGAACAAGGGAATGAAAGGAACAGGGCTTTATCCAGGGAAGATTCATCAGACAGGATCAGAAGAGGAAGAACTGGTGATAATCCCCTCACTCTTCCTCTTACCACTTTGTGAACACCCCACCCTGCCATGGGAACTTCTGCCTGCACACAAGTCTCACAGTGAAAAGGCCCACCCTGGCCTTATCTGCATGAGAAGCAAACCAAAAATTCTGCAGAGGCCTTGGAAGGATCATAGACTAAGGTGACCCCAAATCTCACATGCTACAAACACTTGGAAATGCTGAATAGATTATAAGATTTCTTAAAAACACAGAAATGAGTTCTCAAGAAAGGGAAAGGGAAGTGAAAAAGAGGAAGAGATGAGGTGATGTAGTGGCTGCAGAGGGAGAGAACTACGGGTTCATATTCTAGGGGCTTTTTTTGTTGTCCACTTGGGGACAGGAAATAAAGCTGTGAGCCCTGAGAGGTGAGACATTGGAAATAAGGCGCTTACATAAAGGCTGGTCCTAAACAATGAAACAATGGACTAGGGAAAAATCTACCCACTGGCACAGGAAGATGAAAAGATATTCCAGTGATCTCTGCTGGGTTTTAGGTAAAAACGACAATATCTACAAAACAAAATCCTCCCCAAGAATTTGAAGGAAGCTTAAGTCTTATATGAGTTTTCAGTTTACATTATATCACATTTCAGGTGCAAAAACTCCCAAATTAAGAAATTAACATAATATTTGGCCTCAGACAGTGATAATTCTGGGATAACAGAAAGGCACACAAGCAAAAGCATGCTGGAGCAACACTCCCACAATCACGGCTGCAAGGAAGACATGGAAAAACAAGCCTCATTAAAGAACTCACAAAGAAAAATTTCAAAGTACCTACACAAACAATTCACTATAAGCAAGAGTTATCAGACACAACAAGCAGAAGTATAGGCCCCCAAACATTGATATAATAGAAGAATCTAAAAAACACCATAAAAAAATGTATGTTTAAGGTGATTGAAGACATAAAATAAAAATTGTAAAGTTACGAAAGGAATAAAATACAGCTAAAAAAACCCACCTAAATAGATTTTAAAAGAGAACCAAACAGCACTTCCGGAAATAAAAAATATAGTCATCAAAATTATAATTTTTGATGGGCAGGTTAAACAAAAGATTAGACATAGCCCAAGGGAGTATTAAGGAATTGAAGATAGACCTGAGAAAATTACTCAGAATCCGGTAGAGAGAGACGAAGAGGTAGAAATAATAAAAGAAGGGTAAAAAGTTATGCAATATAGCACAGGAAGGCCCAATAAACATCTAACAGGAGTGCGAGAGAGAGAGCAGAGTAAGAGTAAGAACAGCAATTTCCAAATAAGTAATGGCTAACTATTTTCCAAAACTGATGAAAGATCTAAATCCTCAATTCCAGAAGCATGAGAGTCTCAAACAGAAAAATAAAAATAAATCCACATCCAAACACAATGGATTGAAACTGCAGAACGCCGAAGACAGAGAGAAAAACCGTAAAAGCAAACAGGGAAAAAAGAAAATAATCCACAAAGTAATAACAAATCACCAAATCACCAAATACTTTTCAACAAATAACCAAAGACTTTTCAACAGCAATGACAGAGGCAACATAGTGACACATATCATCAGAAGTCTCAAGGGAAAATAAACGTCAACCTAGAATTTCATTCCCAGCTGAAATATCACTAAGAATTGGGAAAGAAATAGGGCATCTTAGATAAACAAGATTGACTGATTTATCACCCACTAACTCTTACTTAAAAAACTACACAAAAATACACTTTAAGAGAGGAAAATTTAAACTATAGGGAAGCAGTAAAAGGTAAGAAGGAAAAGCATCCATTATATTATTTTCTGTACTTTTTCTGTTTTAAAATAAAAACATAAAAAATACAGGTGACCCAATTTAGCTTGTTTACAACATTTTGCTGGGGAAAGGCAAAATAGTGGTAAGAGAAGACAAGAACAGATGCTATCAAGTGTCCCCTTGAAGCAACAAAAATAGAATAAAATTATTGACTTATCCATAAATATTAATAAATATGACCTGAGCATCTTTTGGGTACAAAGAACAATCCTGCTGAACAAGTGAAAGATGTTTACAAAGAAAAAAGTCTAGAATTTGATTTTGATAGAACATTTTTGTTTCTTGTTCCTTTTTTTCTTAATTAAAGCTAGCTATTTAGATATTGGAAATTCATAAATAAAACTTTAAATTAGTGTTGTATGTATAGTTGATCCCACACAGCCTGTTTAACTGGGGTAGAAATGTAGAATTCTGAAGGATTCAGTCCTTTAAAAACAAAACTGAAAAATACAGATTCTTTAGTAGCTCCATAAATAATAAATCTATACTTTCAAATTTTTGAAAATTCCCCTTGCCACTCTCATATAAGTTTTAATTATATTAAAGACAACAGAACACAATTTTGTGATTTGATACAAACCCACGTAAGTTCAGGCTTTTAAAGGATTCAGTGTCTTTCTAAATGAAGCTGATTCAGCAAGAGAAATAGTAGGAGACATTGATTGGAATTCACTTCAATGTGCTATACATACATCAGAAATAACACCTCTTGTTATGCTACAGAACAAAACACCAAATGCACATTTACAATTTTAGAATCGAGTAATAAGCCATAGAATCTACCCACATTTATTGTTCCAGAAGTAAACAAATACAAGGACAAAACATTACCAAGCATTTTTCAGCAGACAAGAAATAGATATAGTCCGGAAGCTTACATCTCTGCCAAAAATTATAAGGGAATAGTCTCTTTTTATAAAAAGCAACAATGTTAAAAATTGGTTGAAGGCATTTTTTCAGCTATAAACATAATGTCCATCTATGTGGCCATCAGCATCTTGTAGTCTCTCTCAGCCTAGGCACACAATGCAGATTTGCTGATGAAGAGGACTTATACATTTTCTTTTAAATTTTTCTTGTTCAGGGACATTTAAGTCACCTCACAGAAAGGAGCACATTGTCTAACTCTAATTAAAAGAACGCTGTGGCGCATGCTAGTTTTTCAGACATAATGCTTACTCCAAGAAGGAAAATGCCACCAAACAAATTCCAAGCTGAGTAAAGATAAAAAAGTTAAAGCCAAACTATTTTACTTCACAGATTCTTAAATAACAGTATTTAGACTATTATTTTGGAAACAGGGATGGCTCAAAAGGTGTCAGGACCTACATAGCCTAATAAGCGCCTCCTTCAACTTTTGTGCAACTTCCCAGTTCCTCAGAAAAATTCACCAAGATACAAAATGTCAGAGAGCCCTGACCTACCATTTTTGCACTTTTCTACTGTAAAGGAGTGAAAGGATTCTTCACTGTGCCTGATAAAGTTAATTCATATTATCAGGACCTACAAAATGGAGGCTGCCCCAGTGACTGGGCCCACGTCACAAACCTACATCAAAGTGAGCCTGCACTTAGGGGAAGCAGCTGTCAAGGAAAACTAACACACACCAGTCCCAGGGGTCCAACTCAGCTTAGCTGGCTCCCCTTGCCCTTGAACAGGACCCGCTCGCCTTATAAGGAAATCCCTGACCCCCTAGCCAATCATGCCCTGTTTCCGAGTTGCCTCTTCTAACTCTCTATAAAACACGCTCTTGCCCCAAATCCCCTGGGAACTGTGCTCCACTGCTTGTGATGCTCTGTACCTCCCCAATCCAGGGATTGTTTTCGCTTGAATAAAAGGACATCAAACTCGTTAGTAAACTGTTTCAGTTTTGTCTTTGACATGCCTTACCACCCTCTCCTCCTTAAACTCCCCCATGCCCTCTGGAGCCCAGGTGGCTTCCCACCCTCCACCGGGAAAGGGGAGTCCGGGCTGTCTCAGCATCTCACAAGGAGATCAGAGGTTTCCATGGATCAGTGCTGTTTTGGGCAATGGGAATTTGTGTACATGACTTTTGGCTGACTCAAGTTACAGGACAGCCCTGTGTTGGTTTGTTTTAAGAAGTTAAAGAAGGTATCTTTACATGAAGACGACCATGCAAAGACTGGCAATAGAGTGTAGATTGGTTCAGAGGTGGCCTCTGAAGTCACCCAGCTTGAATTCAAACTAATATTGTGTGACCTTGGGCAATGACGTTACCCTCTCTGTGCCAAATTTTCCCATCCGCAAATGGGGATATAAATACTACCAACCTCAGGTCACTGTGAAGATTAAAGGAGATCATAAGTTAAGCACAGGGCCTGGCACACAGTAAGTACTCCAGAAAGATTCGCTATTATTAGTAATAAGAGTAGTAGTAACGTAAAAACATGAGTGAATGGAAAAAAGGTACTATACTAAGTTTAATTTAAATGTTTAAATCATTAAACATTTTGTGTTACACTGCAAAACCAAGAAACATTTCCATACTAAGAAATTAGAATTCATAAAGATAATCTCCATTGAGCCAATAAAAACTTTAAAATGCAAAGTTTGTAAGTTTTAGGTAGCCACACACTCAACAAATATTTTTGAATTTTAATTCCCCAACCTTAAGTTGTGATTCTTATAAAGGTTATTTTTAACAGATGATGTTGAGAGATGTTTTAGAGACTTGTGTTATGGGCTCAAGAACATTACATTTAATTATTTTAAGCTATGATGCTGTAAAGCAAAACCCAGACTGTCTTCTCATGCCCCAGTGTCCTCACAGGGGGGACAAGGCCCTGCTTCATAGAAAGAACTGAGTCTCTCTGAGTTCCTTTCCTTTTCTCCTATTGTGTGTGCCCACTCGAAGGTCAGAAAGCAAGTAATCTGAAACTACCAATTGGATTTTCCCCCTTCTTGACTGTCCTTTTGAGATTCAGCCCTCTGTCTTCAGAGCCCTTGTTAGGCAATTAACCGATACTCGCCTTATTTTGTAGCAGAATCATCTGCAAAGAAACATACTGACATCCAAGGGCATTATCTGTCTAACAAGGGACCTGAAGGTAGTGAGTCAAGAATTTCCTGTCTTCCAGCTTCAGAAATTGAAGTGGTGTTTCTCAGTGATTCATGAGGAAACTTCCTCAGACAATATGTCACTTAGACCACATGCTCTCAAACTGGGAGTCCAGGTAGCCACTGGAAGAACAATAATTTTGTTTTCTAATTTACTTTAAAAATAAGACAAAAGATTTTGACCAAAGTACATATACATAGCGAGACTCTGAAGACAGTTTTTCAATGATTAATACTTCTTATTGTTAAATTATGCTTATTAGTCCTAAATGTCATAGTGAAGCATCCTACTGAATTGGATTCGTTGAGGACTGTTTTAAAGTTCTCAACCCTCAATTTTTTTTTCTTAAATCAGAAAACTTAACTATAATCTTTAAAAAATTGCCTATGGTATCCAAAAAAAAACCCTTTGGAAATTAGGGGAAAAGCGATCCATCCTTTCTTAGAGCTGTAAAATCTACTATATTCAGTGGAAAGATGAATTTAGAAAGAAGTAGAGTTCTTGGGGCCTACTTACCAGGGGTTCCGCCATAATGATGCGAATCTTGCGCTCAGCCTGAGTGGTGAAGTTGACAAATAAACTCTTGAGGACATATTCTCCTGGTTTGCTGTCTGGGTCCACACTGATGGGTAACATGGTTGGCGGCCCTTTCTCCCGTTGTGTGCCAGAAACAGGTGGAACCGGAGGCTTGATATAACCGTTGCCAACTGGAGAAGCTGAAAAATAGAATGGGTATTCTTACTGGCTGAACATAACGTGATAAATATTCAGATTGGCTGTGTTAAACCATAAATATAAGGATATGAGTCATATCAAGGATGCTGCACTTAATTTCATAACCTAGACTTATTCTTTAGGAATGGTATCAGAATAGAATTATTTTAATTACATTATGTTCGCATTGTGCCATATTTGATAGTCTCGAAACACTTCTGGTTACCACGCTGCTTTAGGTAAATTATGTTGAAAGTACACAATATAGCTGACAAATCTTACAATACTTAAGATGTTTTTGATCTCTTTTTTATGCTCCAGGGAAATGGCCTAAGAAAATGTATATGGAAAAAAAGATTTCTTGTCCAGGTTTTCCTAACGGCCAAGAGCTCTCTGGCTTCTGTGCTTCATGCTAATAATAGAAAAGACTCTGGGGTCATCCCTTCCAGAAGTCTCCAAGAACCAATTTTCAGAAGCCCCGCTGGCTCTTGCTCCAGAAAGGGATGCACCTCTTGAGAGAGAAAAGGCTCAGGCAGTGCCTCGAATATGCCATCCAAGGCGTGGGTTTACCCTTTCTCTCATCATCCTTTGGTTCAAGCTTGGATGGCCCTCCTCATCCTTTATAAAATGTGCAGATTCCCTACTTGGATTAGATCTTGAAAAAAGTCAGCAATGAGGGTCTCCAGCGAGTGGCCTCCATTCAGAATGCAACAGACAACCATTTTCTTTAGATTGTTACAGAAAAGACATTTATTCATCAATGAAAATTTCATGTTTCTCTACTTTTTACTGTGCTTGGACATGTCCAATGCTAACATGGACTACCCGCTTCCACCTAAGTACTTATAAGATGGTCAGTTATCAATATCCAACGAAAGAAATATTAAGAGTAAGTGGGCTTAGGAGAGACGTATCAGAAATGCTGAGGACAGGAAAGACTTTCAAAGGAAGATTATATAGTTTTGGGTGACTGGATACAGAGATTAAGGAAAAGAGTAAAGACAAAAGTGGATTTCCAGTTTGGACACTGGTTTGGATATAAAGGAGAATGGTGGTATCACATTGATAATAAAGGAGGAATAAAGTTCTTCTTGAAAGCTCAACACTCTTTTTAAACTATAAATGAATTCAAGGCTTCTCTTACCTTCTTCCTATGCTGAGCCAAAGTCTGAGGGAGCCATGCTAAAGTTTTATTTACTTTATTGAACTATAAACATGTCCCCACCTTATGTTGTAGATTTCCCCTCATCTTTCCTACCCCTTCCTAATGCTCCCTCCTCTCTAATTCACTGAACCTGTCATACAGTTGAGGGGTCTCTTACATCTGAAGGGTCTTCCTGTATTTCAACTATCACTAAACCTTAAGAATTTGGCCTCTGAAGATATAACAATAAAGTAAAATGTGTTGAATATTATTGATTTCCTCTCAATTCTCATTAGCGCTATCCTAGTCTTGGCTCTTGGAAACCTATGGCTAGATTATTACAACAGCTCTCTGGCTGGCTTTATTTCATCCATTTTATAGGCCAAACTAATCTTTCTTCAGCATGGCTTTAATAATAACAGTTTTCTGCTTAAAGTTTTCAATGTCTCTCCATTATCATCATCAAGACTCAAACACATGGCCTGGTTCTGACCACCTTCAGTAGGTTGTCTCCACCCTGCAGACAAGGCAAGTTGATGCCCTGGCTGGCCCAGGAGCACACTATTCTCATTTATGCCTTCCTTCTTTCTCTCCTGCTGCTCCTTTCCATTTTTTTTCTGCTCATCTAATCCTCCTGGCCTTTCAAAACCACTTCTAGTCTCATCTCCATGAAACCTACCTCCACCGGGTCCATCCTCATTGGTAAGTTTTATTACAGGATTAAACATTTAACTCACACTGTTTGGCAGTTTGCTTTGTCTTGAACATCCTACATTACCTACGGAAGACTCAACAGATAGTTGTCAAGTGAAGTAATTATCAATTGGTCATGCGGTTTTGCTGAGGGTTGGCCCTGAAATTGAACCATGTACTCTTCTAACGGTATCACCTAACAAGTCTGTAGCTGCCCAGATCTAATACAGAGTGCTTCATGCAGACAATACTCAAAAAATCTCCTTAAATAACTAAAATGACATTTTATTTCTATATGTCTTGAAGTGATTCATAGGGAGGGAGCTCTGTGAGAAGAATCGGTAGTCAGGGTCTTTAAAGGAATAGGGTGCAGTATTTGCAATGAAGAGTCCTTAATTAAATAGCACTCGAAGCAGCTCACTAAAAGATGCTGTTTATTCTATAGGGGCACATCCAAAATCAGGAGATGCACATGAAGCCCTGGCCACTCCTCTGCCTTACCTCTGACTCTCTCCCTGCAGGTACCTAGTGGATGGAGGAAGCCTCCCCACTCGAACTTACAGAGGGCATAAGATCTCCACTAGATATATTGGGAGTGTATCAAGGGCATCATGTCAGAGGACTGGAGACTGTAATATAAATCAAAAATGTCTATGTAGAGGACAACTTTTTATTATCTTTAGTTTTTCACAGGATTTAATCCATTTCTAGATGATGGCGGTAATCAGGTTGATGTAATATATAATTGCAAGACCAGATACATAATTATGAGACTCTGGAGCCTAAAAGTCATAACTACGGTGAGAGAATTTTCCTAAGAGTGATCTCTGGCAGTCCTCCTGCAAAGCTGCATTTTGAACCCATACCTGAAATCCAGATACCAGAATGCCTCCCAGACAAATCTTCCGTTTAAAAGGCCAAAGTACCACTTCACTGGCTGTTATAAAAAATCCTATCCACTTGTAGTTCAAAGTCAGACATCCTTGTGAGTACAACTGTCTGCATGCACAGCCTTAAGGAGGCGGAACTATCCTAGCCCAGCAGAGCCCTGTGCCAGTGCTGAAAGTGATTCAAGGAGAGGGCGTCCATCACTCCGGTTTCAAAAGACTAGTTGAGGGGCCAGCCCAGTGGTGCAGGGGTTAAGTGTGCATGTTCCGCTTTGGTGGCCTAGGGTTTGCCGGTTCAGATCCCGGGTGCGAACATGGCACTGCTTGGCACGCCACGCTGTGGTAGGCGTCCCACATATAAAGTAGAGGAAGATGGGCATGGATGTTAGCTCAGGGCCAGCCTTCCTCAGCAAAAAGAGGAGGATTGGCAGCAGATGTTAGCTCAGGGCTAATCTCCCTCAAGAAAAAAAAAAAAAAGATGTTGAGCAGTTGGAGATGCAGTGAAAGTGAATGGGGTAAGTGTCCTTGAACTAGATCCACTCCCAAGTTTTAGCAATCCTTCTTCTACCATAATGAATTCATAACAAATCCTAGCCTTTTGTCAGAATAATTTTCAAAAGTAAACATATGATATGGTACCTTTCCGTAACTCAGTTGTTTGATGACAATATAACTGAGAACTAGGAAATACATGTTCCCTGCTAGCAAAAATTGAGTCACAAAGTCCATACTAGTCTAAACATTAGAACATCACCATTAGAAAAAAAGCATCAGATGTTCCCTCAGCACTTGCTTGTTCTTAACTGACACATAGTTAAGATCAACTGTCTAGTTTCTAAATTCACAATACTCTGGAGACAGAAAATTGTAAGGGAAAGATGCAACTTCTAGGGCAGAAACACCAACAGCAAAAGATGAAAAATAAATGGTATAATCCTAAAGCCCCCAGAACTGAAAAATGCAGTTGCCTGAAGCCATTTAGTACGGGGCCAAGGATCCGACAGTCTCATGCTTGGTTGTCACAGTTAATGTTCATGACGATGACCCTGAGTCCCATGGAAATGTTAAAATAAGTTTGATGTATAGTCCTGTATATGAAAAGGTTGAAAAAAGCGTGACAGAAATTTCCGAAAGGTTTCCATTTCAAAAAGGTTTTGCTGTATAACAGGGTACATTCACCATCCCTAAGAATTTAGCTCTCAAGAATTAAATCTATTTCTTCACGGGTCTGATTTTTTTTTTTTAAGATCGGCACCTGAGCTAACATCTGTTGCCAAACTTTTTTTTTCTTCTTCTTCTTCTCTCCAAAGCCCCCCAGTACATAGTTGTATATTCTAGTTGTAGGTCCTTCGAGTTCTTCTATGTGGGACACCGCCTCAGCATGTCTTGTTGAATGGTGCTAGGTCCGTGCCCTGGATCTGAACTGGCGAAACCCTGGGCCGCCGAAACGGAGAACGCAAACTTAACTACTCGGCCACAGGGCAGCCCCATAGGTCTGATTTTTTAACTGAAATTTATTTTTGATTGAAACAGACAAACAAACCACTAATTCAGTAACAGTGACACTTAGGCCCCCCATTTTCCTGCACTGCAAATTCAGGCAGTTATGGTTTGAATCTACTCCCTTCCACCTAGAGTGCTTTCCCAGCTTTCTCTCCAGCCTGGCAAGCACGTCCACCCACCCTTCAGTGTCCAGGTCACTATCCGCTCCTCCACCTGGCTGGGCTGGGCCCTGCCCTCCACAGGCTCTGCCTGACAGTGCCACCCAGCTGCTCCTGAGCACCAGCTTCCTCTCACTGTCTGGCCTCTGGAAATATGGATCCCTTATGATGAAAGGGTCCTGACAGGTCATCATTATCTCATCTCAATATACGTTGAAGGGACAATTTAATTTGTTGGATTAAAAAACTTCTCCCATTTTAATGTCTTGCAAGTGATGAATTTTTTAGCTTCAATTCATCTGCCTCTCCTTTCCTGCTTCATCTCATCTTTCTATTTTCACACAACAGCTCAAGTTCCCTAGAAACTCATTCAAACCAGTGTTCCTGGGGATGGGTGCGGAGCTGAGGGGGGTTGAGAAGAAGGGCATCATTTTCACATATTAATTAAGTCTTTAATTATTGAATCTTTTTGAAACTTGCTCTCTCTTTATATTTTCTCATTTACATTTTAATCTTGGATTAAAAATGTCCTTAAATGGGTTTTGTGGATGTTATTATTTTTATTCCAAATCCTGTTTCTGTTTGGTTCTGCCGAATAGCTTCAAGAGGTGTTTTCCCTCTTTCACTGGGTTCCTATTTCTTATATCAAGCAAGGTTCATTCCTTAATCTGTAAGAATCTCTTTTAGACTTCTGGGGCCCATTCATTTCCTCTTTATTAGATCTATTTCTGACCTCAAGTGATGCTCTTTTCAACATGACGCTATTTTTTTTCCACTTTCACTGACTAATACCTTAATTTTGAAGCTGGCTGCTCTTAGCTGGCTAACTGCTTCAGTACAATGTCCTTAAGTTAACAAGATTTCTAGGAATTGCTAGCCTCCTAACTGCAACATCAGTACAAACACCCCCAGCACTCATAGTTCAGCCACATTTTTATCATGACACTGAAAGGAAAGGAAATGCTATAATGGGTTTCCTCATATAAGTGCCCCAGAGGCTAAAAGCAGCAATATATGTTACAGAAAAGCAAGTGGTTTTCTCAGTCAGATTTCCAGAGAAGTTAATACCATCATTCATTATAGGCTATCATTCACTCATTCCCTCATTCCTTTTGATTAGTATTTACTGAATGAGTGCCTAGGTTTCAGGCACTGTTCTAGGCACTGGGAAGACAGCAGGGAACAGAACAGATGGTTCCTGCCCTCAAGGAGTTTACAGTTTACTGAGGCGGGGTCACGTAATCAGTAATTTCATGTGTGTGTGTACATACACACACACACACACACACACAACATATGCCAGACTGCAATACATTCTAAAAAAAAAAAAGGAAACTTAAGCAGAGTGAGGGGATAGAGGAACCTGTCCTTCTTTATCTGCCCAAAGGCACTCAGACATCATAGTTTGGAATTGCTGTGGGGACCAAGGTAAGCTGTGTGCATTCTTGGTGTCTAAGAAAATCCAGACACACTTGCCTTGGGCAGGATCTGCTTTTCCGATCCATCTCTTTGGCTTGCCTGTATTTGTGTCAGTTCTGGCTGGAAATGAGAATCTTAACAAGCCTGTAAGGGGCATGAGTCAAAATGCTCATCAGACACACGGCTTCCCTGCCTCTCTTCATGAAGTATGCCACTCAGAAGACAGCTTTGCCTGCTTTCCGCCAGCTTCCCAGGACAGACAAGCACAGAGCCAGTTTTTCAAAACACTCAATGCCTTTTCTGTTGCTCCCATTACTGAAATCACACTCTGAGCATTTGAAATAAAAAATGGTTCCCTTTTTTGAGAAGTGCCCCTGAGATTATATGTGGTAACTGTCCAAAGTAGGTTCTCCTACTAGAAATAGAAGTCCATTTAAACAACCTTATTTTCTACAGCTCAACATAACCTTATCTTTCAACATGGGAGTAAATTGACTAGATTCCTTTGCTCACAATTGGATGTAAGTTATTCTTTCTGCCAGTTCTCAGTGCTGCATTCACTGTGCAGGTTCTGAGGGCAAACTCCTTTAGCAGTTAAGAGCTGGGCTCTTCTTTAGGACCATGCTTCCCCCCACAAGCACTCTTTTCCCGTAAGACTTACTTCGTTTACTGGCACTACAGGAACATTTCATAAAACATAACAAACCAAGGATGACGCAGCTACTGTGAGAAGGTGTCACTCTGTGTATAGAGCCATAATAAATTGTCCACTAATGCAGTTATGAGAGTATGTAAGAAATGGCATTTCAAAAGGTACTGCAAATACTCAAAATGACCAGAAACCCTGAAAGTCATGTAAACTAAATTGGGATGAAAAGAAAAAATCCTCCAAGTATAATAGGAAGAATTATTTTCCTCTGAAGAGAATTATTAAGAAATGGAAAATGTTGGGACAAAAAGAAACAGTTTGAGCAACAGAAAAACATTTCTTAAGAAAGAGATGGACGATTTCTAAATAATTTTATATATTTCAAAGTAAGTCAAGAAGAGAATATCAGATAAAACTACTCAAAAATAATTTTTGCCGTAGAAGAAAAATATATTCAATAACATAAGTTCTGCTTAATTAATTTCCATAAAATTCTGACAATGTGAAATGTTCCTCCCATTTTTGTTGATTAAATATATTCCTCCTTTCTCTTACACTATTTAGTTCTCTTAATCCTACAGTTCTCAAATTGTGTTCCTTCAAGTTTTAGGGTCCACAAGATATCTCTAGGATAATTAATATCTTTAATCCTCAAAAATAATTCTAGAAGGCCACACATCTCCCTTTTTCAGATAAGACCATGTAGCTTCAGAGAGGTTAAGTGACTTTCTTAAGGTCACAGAGTGGTCAACTCAGGATCTGAACCCATGGCTGTTTGACAACATATCACGGAGCTTTCCACATTACCCTGTTGTTCAGAACAAACCACATGCTTATGATGAAGACTGAATAAAACAACTCTCCTTTCTCATAGGTTTTGCCCTGGCATAAACTAATTTTGGGACTTCAGTAGTTGATGAAAGAAAATATAAATGTTGTGATTTGGAGAATGAAGCTTCCTATAGATTAGAGTAGCTGGTTATTTTCTTGAAAGACTAATACAACTTCCAGCCATGGAGGTCCCTCCTAACAGGTTGTTTGCCCTCTTGAACTTGAATGCATCTTTTTGCCCTTAGAGGGGCTTTGAGAAAGTCTACGAGCACGAGAAGAGTCAAGAATTGAGAACCCATAAAAATACCTGAAATCTGATTAATGACACACCTTAGAAAGGTCTAGAGACTAATCTTTCCCAGATGTACTGATGATAAAACCTTTAACTGGTTGTTATCCTACCAAGGAACAAGTGAACTTGAAGGTACCATTCTCTGTGTTTACTTCAATCTGCAGCCTCTCAAAACCATTTTTGTCTTTGGTCTCCAAAAGACTGAACACCTTGGAGAGAGTGAAGCAGTTCACTAAAGGGAAAGTAAGCATCAAGTCACTGCCCTGTTTTCTTTTCTCCCTTCCTTTGCCTTTCAGTATTTTACCTGAGAGGAATGACAGTAACACTTCAATGATCTCCTTTATAAATGTCTGTCATCTGCTAAGATGCAATTACACAGACTTTCCCCTGATTTTCAAAGTAGGTACTGTCATCAGAGCCTGAAAGAATGTCTGCCAAGATCTGTGCGCAAAGGAAGATGAGGTTACATTGACATTTCAAGGTCCTTTCTCACCTAAAGGAGATCGAATAACCTGCAAGAGGCAGGATAATCCTGAATTTCAACTTCCCTCTTCTCCTCAACACAACCGACAGACTGCTCTCATTCTTGTGTCCCTCGCTGGCCATCCTTTCTTCCATCTTCTCTCATTTTCTCCTCCTTTCTATTTTCCTCCTCTTCTGGCTCATTTTATGTAGCAAAAACTGAATCATTTGAAACCCATTAATTCAAAATTTGTGATAAATCGGACAAGGCCTTGTATTTTTTAATGTCAACTTTGGAAAAGATTTGCTGACTCACAGTGTGAATCGGTGGTGCTCAGAATCTTTGCACTTCAGATTCACCGAAGGCTGGGCCCCACCTGACTCAGTGGATCTTCGGTGGGGCTTGAGAATTTGCATTGCTAACCAGTCCCCGGGTTATGCCGATGCTGCTGGCCCGGGGACCATACTCTGACACCTCTGAAGTAAATAAACAGGAAAGCAAAGGGGGCCAATTAATCCAGTAGTCAAAATTGTTTTTCATTTCATTTGCCTAGAGCAAAACTGATATGCTTCAGAAACATCAACTAAGTTAATGCTTTCAGGCAAAGCAGAAAGAACATGGAACGGACACCTAGTGTGGCTCTGCGTGACCTTGGGAGAGGAACTTGCAGCAACCAGCCTTCGGTTTCCTTACCTGTTATTCTTAAAGAGACTAGGTCAGGGTGTCCTTGCTAGCTCCGGTATTGCATAATTGTATAAAAATATACATTGAAAATGTATGAAAACATCACTTATTTAAAACTCTTACAATTCAAACACTTAATAATTAACACTTGCCTTACCTTGAATTAATACGAATTAGTGACATTCTATCATCTAGCCTATCTATACAGGAAAGCTTTACAAATAATCCTGACGCTTCCGGTTACACCTCTACTTCCTCTCTGGTTCCACTCACCTCTCTGAGACTGGAAACTCCCTATACTACAGGCGGACACATGAGAAGCCCGTCTTTACTCCTAGCTGTAATCCCAAAACTTGTGTCAACATTGTTTTTTTAAATGTTACGTACTGAAAGTCTGCCTTTCACAAAACTCTGTATTAGGCCTAGTGAAGGAAAGAGGCATCATCTCTGTTCTGGGCCATTGATGAGACAGACACTGTGGAATAGATGGCGTTTGACTCAGATCTTAGAGGACAAGTAAGATTCTGATAGGTAGAGATGAGAAATGGGCAACCTAGGCAGAGGGAACATCTTGGCAGGTGCACGGAGGCATCTGTTAGAAAGTCTCTCCCTTGTCCCCTCCTCCCCTCACTCTCTCACTACACATCCCTACCTTAGCATATATGCTCAAACTCCGTCTTCACTGAGTTACTGTAAAGTCCTCAAAAACAGGACTACGCCTTATCTTTATCCCAAGCACTTAGCACAGTGCCTAACATAATTAATTAAGCAATTGTGCTTACTTAATATTTGTTGAACTGAACCCATCTTATTCCATAATACAGTCTTTATGTGAGTGAAAGAATCAAGCAAGAATATATAGTAAAAACTTAATAAACTCTTAAGTCCTACAAAAATGTAGGTTTTAAATTCTTATCTTTGGAATTAAGGTCTTGAATGGCAAGCCAAGCAGGTTGGACTTTATTTGGAGGACAATTGGGAGCTAGCAAGTTTCTGGGGAGACTGTTGACCTGATGTTGTTGTGTAGGATGGGCTAAAAAGGGGCTGTCTGAGGGACAATACAAATTAAAGACCACTGCACCTACCATGAGAAAAATAACGAAAGTGGGAACCTGGATAGGGGCTATCGGAACAGAAAGGAAGATCCTACGTCTTACGCAGATGGAGCTGAAAGCCTGTCACATCACCCTTTCCTAATAAAGAACCATGCAAGATATGTTGCTGGTGAGATGATATAATGGTTAAGGTGCTTAAGAAGCTTTTTTAGAATACTGACGCTAGAAGCTTTCTCAAAATTTCCCACCTGTGGCAGGATATTGGTCAGAGTTCTTATATCTAAGCAATGAAAACTGTTATCTATGTATTCCTGGCAATGACAGAGTCTCCTAGCTCTAGAACAGAAATGACTTTGGCAGCGTGGCAGAGAGAGAATTGTCTCTTGCCCTATGTCCGTGTTCATCAAGTTTTCAAAACATTAGAGCTAATGTCCATTTACAAGAAACAATGGGGACACAGGAACAAGTTAAAGAATTACATCCATTCTACAAGAAAACCGTACCAATTTCTACAAGTCAATGGGAGAGAGAAATATGGGTCGGATGATTAAAGGAGACTTAGGATAAAGAACAACCAAATGTAATTGTGGCTCTTGTTTGATTCTTGATTTCAGCAAACCAACTGTTAAAAGACTTTTTTAAAAATGACAAGCAAAGCAGTTTGAATGTGGAATGGACATTAGGTGATACCAAAGAATTATGGTCAACTTTGCTAGGTATGATAATAGCATTGTGGATAAGTAAGAAAGTACCCATATTTTCTAAAATGCAAACTGTTTATATGGAATTTAATGAAACGATGCTTATGTTCTATTCAAAATACTTTAACAGAGAAAAAAGGCATAAAGGAAGCACACATGACTAGACCTTGATAACTGTTGAATCTGAATGACGGGAATATGTTTCATATTGTATTATTCTTTCTCCTTTTGTGTTTGAAGAATTTCATAATAAAACACTTTTTTTAAAGATTAAGGCTCATTTGTAAAGTTTCCTACCTCTTATAATGGCAATACTGAAAGAATGCTATCTGAGCATAATTAATTAATTTGTTCATTTATTCAGTCATCAAACATTTACTGAAGGCCCACTCTTCTCCAAGCATTGTGCTAGCTGCTGGGGGAGCAAGCCAGGCATGACTCCTGTCCCCACACAACTGACAGTACAGAGAGACAGGCAGAATATAATCACAAAATGGGAAGTGCTATGAAGGCTGCTGCAAGAGAGAAACAGGGGAGCTATATCTGTGATTGTGGGGTCTGGGCAGGACTCTCTGGGATGGTGACACTGGAGCTGAGACCTAGAAATAACTGATGATAGATTCAGCCAGAGAAGGCTTCAAGGCAGAAGAGAATTGGGGCCTGGGGGTTGTAGGAATTATATAAGTAGGGGAAAAGGACACTTCATGGTGGCTCACTCACTCCCTTCCTTCTGGTTTCATCAGAGGCTGTTCTGGCCAGCCACCCCTTGGCCCTTCCCTCTGCTGAGAGCCTCTATCCCCTTCACCCAGCTTTACCTGCCTGCAGAGCACGGGCTGCTTCTTGATATGTGATGCCATATTATACTTTTCTGTCTCCCCCACTACACTTAAGTGCAACAAGGGCAAGGAATTTGTTTTATTCCTCCTGTATCCTCACCTTCTAGCTTAATACCCTGTACTCAATAAATAACTGTTGCATTAAGGAGTAAGGAAGCATTAAGATATATAAGGTCATGAATTGTCTCCAGCTTAGAAGCCCTACATTTAACCCAAGACCCACATCAAGTCTATTGAGAGAGCTATTTCTGCAACCAAGCAGGATGCTGACAAATAAAGCACCAACATGCCCGGGAGTAGACTACTACATCAAGGATGACAGCATGTCATCTCAGTAGAGAACTTGACTAATGGTGTGTTGAGAATCCCTGGCTTATGAAATCTTTACAGCAGAGTTTGTCAAAGTGCAGGTTGTGATCCATTGCTTGATCATGAAACCAATTTAGTGGATGCTGACCAGCATGATTTCAATGAATTAGGAGAGAAAACCATAGAAGAGACAAGAGCAGAGTGATGTCAACCTGCACAGTAAACTTTTGTTTCCAGCCTCTGTCTGTGTCTACAGATATGTGTATGTGTATGCGTGTGTGTGTGTGTGTGTGTGTGCACGCGCGTGCGCACGCACACGTGTGCTCTGGGTCACAGTGGAAAGTGTGTTTCTTACTGTGGATCATGGTCAAAAAGGCCCTAGAGGCGGCAGGAACAACAGTCACTTGCCGACCGTTATCCAGGCATTAGACTGAGGCCTACCCCAAATGACAAACCCCACTTCTTGACCTATTTTATTAGAACCATATTTAAGCCAGACATCAAGAGCAAGAGGAAAACAATTTTTGAATAGAAGTTTTTGCAGCTGCATTAGTGGGTGCATTACAGAGGGACCCAACCTAAAGGATCAATAAGGAAGAGCAGACTAGACGTCAGGGACTACCACGAGAGAGCAGCGCCAGAAGCTGCCATATTTTAACAAATAAAGGTCACAAACCAAAGTTTTAGCTGTTCCCCTCCAGGATCCCCTTGGAGATTACACGATGGGGGGAGGGACCTGAAGGAGAGTTGAATCCTACAGATATCTTTGTTAGTATGATATATATTATATTATAAAATAATATACATATACACAGGTACAGTGTACATTGCAATATGCATCTTATAAAATATATACATACACATGTGTATACAATAATATACACATGTGTATAATATAGATGTTATGCATATACGTTATGCTATATATGATAATACAAGATACATTTCCAACACCTATGGAGAAGGAAGGACTTGCAATGCATGCTATGCAAGAGAAGCTCAATAAATATTTGTGAAATGAATTAACTGCATGACTGAAATCCTTTATAGTCTAATTAGTTTGTGATTTTGTCAACATCAAAATATTTATTAAATTCCTGACTTATACGCATTTACTTATTTAGATGCTAGCTCATTTAACAAAAAAGATTTTAGGTTTTATTAAATTCTTAAAGAGTTACGGAAATGTACAATGACTACGTAAAATTCACTTGATGCATGCCTACCAGAAGTTTATAATATAAGATGGTGATAAATCTACCAATTCACAGAAACATATCAGTTGTCACTGATCTCAGATAAAAGATAAGTTTATATATTGGGAGCAACAAATGCAGTGAGTGAAAAGGGAGTCAAGATGGTTATCAGACCATGGGAGTGGTCTGTTCAGTTGAAATACAACGAGGGTCAGTAACATTTCCAAGAGATATCAAACAACAAAAATATAAGTCTTTCACGTAAGTCTTATTATGATGCAGCATTTTTTCCAAATACATGAAACCATAAGTTTTATCATATAACTTGCATGCTTATAATACATAAAGAAAAAAAAACTCAAGAAAACAAAGTTCCTTAACACACTCTACTTTACAACCCCCAAATTAATTACTAATTAGAGACTTAATGACTAATTAATGACTAATAGAGACTATATGTATTCCTAGAAACAGAATGGTTTCATATGTAAATATCTAATAGTTTCATTAGAGATAGTGCAGTAGAGTAATTAACAAGTAATTAAATCTCCCAAATCATTAATAAACAAAATGTCTCTCCTCTCTTAGAGCAGTATGTTGTCAATCTACTATTTACAAATTAACTTTTCCTACCTCCATTAAATAGAAAGTTAAATAGTCAATATCTAAGATGCATGTAATTAACCCCGTGTCAAGGAAGTTTCCTCTCGTTAATTTTTCTGAACTCTTGTACAATACTGCTTACAAGGTTGTGCTAGAATTAATGTAACCAGGCTATTACCCAAATAAAGGAAAAGCAGCAGCATGCAATTTGGACCCAATTAATATTGGTTAACACATGGTACCTTGTTTTTTAATTCATAAACAAAAAAAGAAAAACATTTTACTTTTGAAACATTGCAGAAGGCTAAGCCAAAAGCAAAGGAAAAACTGCTTTAGGCCTATTTTAAGGTTTAAAACAAAACACATGAGTATTTACATTAATATTTAGAAGAAATCAAGCATAAAACCTACCTCTGCTGTAATAGTAAATGGGATGGTATTAACTCTTTTCCAACTACATACTAGCTATTCTCGAAGAGTAGCAATTTTACAGCACAGATAATCATACCTAATCTTTCGGTGAAACTTTAGTGCACAGCAACATTCCATTACATCTCAGCTTCTTGTTCCATAGACTCATACACAAAAAGTATCAGATCTCACCTCTGATGTATGGCAATCCCCAAACAGAAAACCTAAAAGGCATTAATCCTGCCTCTAAATAGTGACATTAGAAGTAAATCTCTGCATCTCCCACCCCACCCCTTGAAACCTTTTAGGAGAACCCTCCCTACATTCAGCATTTAATAACTGATCAGCCACTCCACACACATTAACAGCATTTCATACCTACCAAGCCCTTTTATGAAGCTGATCACACAGGATCGTCTCCAACAAGCTGTTGTAATCTCCATGAGCCTGAAAAGGAACCCAAACTACCAGTCTGGAACTGCTACACGGACTACGTTCCAAAGCAAAAAAACATAATGACGGACTCCATGATCCCGTTGCTCACTGCCACCATAAGTGTCTCAGCCACAAGGTAGGGCTCTTTTATTTCTGGCCCAAGGTGTATTTTTAGTCAGGTACTAAAGACCTACAGTAGAAGACAAACTAAAGCAGGCCTCCTGTCCAGGGCAGGCTGTTCATACCAATGGGACAATTTTTAGCTGCACAGTAAGACAGTGACCTACAACTTGCAGAGTGCCCGTATGTCTATATTTATCCACGAGCACATACTATGCTGACAGATTAGCAAAGCTGCTCAAAGCACTCCAGGAACATGAGCCCGACCCACACAGCTCGTCATAAACAGTCCACGCGCACAGAACACACGCCCCACCCAGAGATCTAACCCAGGTCCTATTGTGTTCCTATGACCCAGAGATCTAACCCAGGTGCTATTGTGTTCCTATGATCCAAGAAAGAGAAGAGCGAAGATAACACAGGGTGGGTGAGCAACCATTGCTTCGGGAACCAGGAGCTCTTGGCCATAAGTACACACAGCTTTAAACAGCTTAAATTCTTAGAGAAAAACAAACAGCAGAGAACCCCTATTTGAAGGCAAGAGTCAGTGAGAAACCATATACCCTCAAGGAAAATGAAACACTGAACATCTGCTGACATAACTAGTAAAGAAAAGTGATTGGGTTTAAATCTATAGTTATATTATTTTAAAAGACACAGCCTAAATTGACTCATTAAACTTAGTTTGTAAGACCAAGAAAGAGACTATACTGGTGAAAGTTAAGTGCTCTACCTGCAAAAGAAAACCGATTTAGGCTAGTGAGAATATTGAGAAGGAAAGTTCAAAGTTACCTAAAAACAAAATACAAGTGTAACTAATTGATCTTTCACTGGGCATTATTTGTGACAGAAGAATTTTATAAGCCAACATAGCTGCGAGGACCATGAAACTCAAGTCATTTTCTAGTCTCGATTTACTCGGGGTAATTGAAGGTTTTCTTTAGCAATATAGTTTGGAATTACAAAAGAGCATGGTCTGGAGAACTGACTGATAAACTGAAACATTTCACAGGAAGGAGAAAGGCGTCCAAATTACCAAAATGGACACTTAAACTGATTCCGGCAAGCAAAAATGCCAGCAAAGATGCCCCACGGTACCTCTGCATCTTACACATTCAGGGTTTATGATGTCTTTTTTAAAGAGTTGACTGAGATGCATGTGTGGCATTTGGTTTATGTTTTACTAAAAGGGGTCAAAACACTTATAATACAACAGTGTGCCTACGGAGGTATCTGTGTTTTGAGTATTAAAGATTCTTCTTCAACTCTTCCCTTTCTGTATCCACAGTGGAATCGAGACTCCACTGACAATTTGCACTTTGTCAGCTTCAAGTCTCTAGTGCTATTATTAGACCAACCTTTCAAATGATGTGGCTGTCATTCAATTAAAAGAACACTACTTAAAACAGCCTCACAGAAACACGAAAAAAAAAGCATTTATCATTTTATTAGATACAAATTACCAAACATTTTAGGGAAGTGCAAGAAAAAAACAGTAGAAAAGAGAACTACCATTTAGGGGCACTGCACTGGATTCAGGAACTCTGCAGGCACTTTTCACATATTATCTCATTCAGTCCTCACAGCAACCTTATAAGGCAGCATTAGCACCTCCATTTTAGAGTTGATGAAAAGGAATAAAAATAAGATTGCCCAACTTTTCACAGAAATAAAACAGACAATCCTAAAATTTGTATGGAAGCATAAGACCCAAATAGCCAAAGCAACCCTGAGAAAGAAGAACAAAGATGGAGGCAATGGAATACTATTCAGCCGTAAAAAAGAAAGGAAATCTTGCCATTTGCAGCAACATGACAGACCTTGAGGGTATTGTGCTAAGTGAAATAAATCAGACACAGAAAGAACACAGAAAGACAAATACCATACCACCTCACTTCCATGTGGAATCTAAAAAAGCCAAACTCATAGAAACAGAGAGTAGAATAGGGGTTGCCAGGGGCATGGGGTGGGTAAGAACGGGGAGCTGCTGGTCAAGAGGTACAAAGTTTCAGTTAAATAAGTCTTCAGGATCTAACATACAGCGTGGTGGCTGTAGTTAACAATACTGTATTCTGTACTTGAAAGTTGCTAAGAAAGTAAATTTTAACGTTTGCACCACACACATACACACAAAGGTAATTATATGAAGTGATGGAGGTAGTAACTGAGCTTATTTTGGTAATGATTTCACAATATATATATATGTATCAAATCATCACATTATGCATGCACCTTAAACTTACACAATGTTATGTGTCAATTATATCTCAATAAAGCTGGAAAAAAACAAAAAAGAAAGTAGAAGAAAGGAAATAATGACAAAGGCAGAAATAACGAAACAGAAAACAAGTATAAAATAAAGAAAAGCAACAAGCCCAAACTGATATTTTGAAATGATGAATAAAATTGATAAACCCTTAGAAAGACCAATCAAGAAGAGATAACTGAATATGTTATTTTATACATGCAGTTAAAACTTAAGGAAATGTACAGAATTGTAAAAGCTACCTTAAAGTAATTAATAAAATTTTCTGGATTCATAAATATCATAATATTAAAAAAAAAAAAAGATTGCCCAAGGTCATTCGCTTACAGGTTTGTCAGACTCCAGAGTCACTACATTTAGCAGCTTTTACTCTGGTATGTTCCTTAATACAAATTGTGATTTCTAAACAATGGTTATCTTAGAGCATTTGTCTTTGTATACATTTAAGAGTAGCCTCCCCCCGGGGGTCAGTGCGATGGCGCAGTGCTTAAGTTCGCACGTTCTGCTTCTCGGTGGCCCAGGATTCCCCGGTTCGGATCCCGGATGCGGACATGGCACTGTTTGGCACACCATGCTGTGGTAGGCGTCCACATATAAAGTAGAGGAAGATGGGCATGGATGTTAGCTCAGAGCCAGGCTTCCTCAGCAAAAAAAAAAAAAGAGGAAGACTGGCAGTAGTTAGCTCAGGGCTAATCTTCCTAAAAAAAAAAAAAAAAAAAAGAGTAGCCCCCAAATAATCTACTTTTTTTACCTAGAAATGTCACATATCCAAAACCCAGCTGAATTCCAGAAAGGGCAGTCTCCCCCGATGCCCTCCCTGAGCTATTCCTCCTTCTGTGCTAGCCTGGCCCTTTCTGGTTTGGGGAGCACCCTAAGGACAGCAACCACATTCTTCTCATCTTTGGATAGTCAGGGCGTACTACAAGTTGAATTAACAAATAATGGAAGGTCTCTTTATAGTTAAAACACATGGCACAAAGTCCATCTATTAAAACTCAGAGTCTGTTCTAGAGAGTTCCCATCTCATCTCATCCATCTCCACTCAAGAGTTTATTTCTCCTGCATTAGACATTATTCTAACAATCTTGGCTTCCCAATCCCCAATTTATCTTAGATTAAAAACAACAAATCATGGCTGGGTGAAGGCTCCTGAAAGCAGGCATACTGCAGTTGAAGAAGTGACAGCCGTCAGCAATGGCTGATATTGATAGAAAAATCAGAAAACAGAAACAAAAAGCAGACACAAAACATAGGAAGGACAGCAGTCTAAGGATATTTAGTATAAAAAATATATAGATATTTAACATTTCAAGATGCCTGAAGATACTCATATATTATAGAATCTTTGATAATTACTACATTTGCTGATGATGTGAATTCATTTAGACATGGTTAAATTATGATAGCATGCTATACTATCAATACATACAGAGAACAGTAGAGCATAATTTAGAAAGAATTCTATTCAAAATGATTAAATTGAAATGTTTTCACACTTCAAGGGTTAAGCTTCACGATGGGAGAAATTTACTCAAAGATCATTTGTTCCCTGATGATACTGAATAAATGTCATGCATTTTAAACTATATTAATGTCATCTAAATTTAATAAATAAAATACGCTGGAGTGCTGGCATGTTTAATTGATAGTTCATTAACCCTCAAATATTAATTGAATGATGACTTTAAAGTTAATGCTTTTATTTAACAGTTAATCTAATATTCATAAAAATTTCCTTTCTGCTTCTGTGTGGCCTGGTGGCATGATAGCAAAATTTTTTTTTTTTTTTTTTGAGGAGCTAACATCTGCTGCCAATCCTCCTCTTTTTGCTGAGGAAGGCTGGCCCTGAGCTAAAATTCATGACCATCTTCCTCTACTTTATATGTGGGATGCCTGCCACAGCATGGCTTGCCAAGCAGTGCCGTGTCCGCACCTGGGATCCGAACCAGTGAACCCCGGGCTGCTGAAGCAGAACGTGCACACTTCACTGTTGCGCCACCGGGCAGGCCCGATAGCAAATATTTTTAAGTAAATCCAAACCTGACACTTCCACCTTCGTGAGCTTAGACGTTGCAAGGAAGTTCCTGAGTGTGTTTAGTTGACCTCCCTGCTTCAGGAAAGACTGCTCTTAGGCTACTGGCTGACTGATAGCTACTTTATCATCATGAAGGCTAGATCATATAACAACTCTCATTAAATGTAGCCTACTAAATTCTATTCGCTTTCCTTAATGAACACTCTATCATATAATGGGAAGCCAGAAATATCCTTTTGATACCAACTCAAGAAATTTTTTCCAGCTTGAAGAAGTCAGCACTTAAAATGATCATATCATACCTATACCATTTAAAACTCTAAAGTGATAAGAAACTCAAGCTGATGATGAGTCTTATTTTTTTCATCTTTGGACTTATAAATCCAACATCTCTCATTATGGTTTTAGAACCAGTTTGTGATATATTTAATGGAATATTTCTATAATAAAATGATTACACTTAATTTGCATTATCTCACACATATTAGTCTTTCTAGAAGTTCAGTAAATATCAGTGATAAAATGTTATCACAGAGATATGGCAGTTAACAATAGATGCCACTGCCAAAGGATTACATCTTTTCACTATTTTTCCATGACATAACATAGTACAGAATATACTCATTCACTTGTATTAACAAATCTTTTGGAGACAAAGAACCTCTGAGGCTGTCTTAAGGTAGGAACCAAATTAAGTACAACGTAAGCAAACATTACCTGCAGCCTTACCTCTTCTCTGAGGAAACTACGATTAGGGCAGAGAACCCATAAAAGACAATGTGTTATTGTGCTTGGAAGTAATGGCTATCAAACAGGCTTCTCGCTGTAGGTAGCATTTGCCAAGCATATCATTACCTAAAGACATATGCGACAAACAAATGAAACCTGAAAATGTTTACCAGGAAGGCCTCTAGGGAAATACTGGTTTGTTCTGACACAGGGTGCCTCTGGACCCAAGCCACTGTAAAGCAGTGTTCTACCAACAGGTGTGCATTGCATATTAGGTACAGACTGTCTGAACCTACATAGAGGCTCACTTTAAACTTCCAAGAATCACCCGTTCTCTTTACCAGGAGCACTTAAACCCCACCTAGGAGAGGGTAATCAGAAGGGACTCTATGTTAATGAGAAGTGAAAGAACTTACAGGTGTTACAAAAACTCTGAATGCTTTTTCTCCAAAAAATTTTCTTTGATTCCCATTAATCAGCTTATAAGCTATCCCCAGTTGTACAGCTGTAGGTTTTACAACTGTAAGTAGTTCTTGACTGGACCTTTCCCTAGCCTATAGTCTTTTAATTGTATTAACTTGGAGGACCATTGCATTGATCCTCTTTCTTGAGTTTAGCTTATTTATTTTGTTGGGAGGGGCCTGACAAAAGCTCCGAGTTTACCGAAAGCTGGGGAGCTGTATAAAAAGTACAGATTCCAGGGTTCCAAGGAGACAGACCTACTGAATTTGAACCTCTGATGAGGCTAGAATCTGTCCTTTTTTTAAGACTCCGTAAGTGATTCTGATGTGCAGCCAGGTTTGGAAGCTACTAGGAATATTTAATAATAAATGATAATTGAGTATCCTGTAAACTGTCTCCCCAGACAGAGGAACGCACAGGAGGGTTTAAAATAGTTACTATTTTTTTTTTATTGCAGTAACATTGGTTTATAACTTAAATAAATTTCAGGTGTACATTGCAATATATTTCGAATTCTGTATAGATTACATCATGTTCACCAGTCAGAGACTAATTACAATCCATTACCACACACACGTGCCTAAACACTCCTTTTGCCCTCTTCCCTCCTCCCATCCCCTCTGGTAACCACCAATCCCATCTCTGTTGCTATGTGTTTGTCATTGTTTTTGTCTTCTACTTAGGAGTGAGATCATGTGGTATTTGACTTTCTTCCTCTGACTTATTTCACTTAGCATAATACCCTCAAGGTCCATCCATGTTGTCACAAATGGCCAGATTTCATCACTTCTTATGACTGAGTAGTATTTCATTGGGTATATATACCACATCTTCTTTATCCATTTGTCCCTTGATGGGCATGACAAATAAATGGCAAGCAATAAGATATATTGGAGTATATGAGGAAGCAATTTGGTGTAAACTTAATTCTGCCTGACTTTGTTTTTCCAAAAGGGCCTGACATGGCCATCAAACATGCATTGTATATCTGCTTTAAGCATTTGCTATGTCCCAAAGACAAGAACAAATGGCCTTAAGATAAAGGTGCAACTTCCCCCACATTGGCATTTCTATAAGGATAAGCATCTCTCCCTAGCCTAGGAACTGATTGCTGTGCCTACCTGTGACCACCCAGCTCGAGACAACAGACCTGCTACCCTACTGTGTCCACTGAGACAGCAGACCTACTACCTGCTGTGTCCATCAACTGCTGTGCCAACAGAGCAGTCTCGTGACTGTTGTAAAAGGGACATTTCAATCATATGTGAAGCATGCTCTTTGAGGGTATATAACCACTCTGTACACCTCACTTCTTTGGTGCCCTTCCTTCCTTGGGGAAGGAAGGCCCCGGACCATATGGTCTCCACATTTGGCTCAGAATAAACTCACCCTAAATTTTCATTTATAGATTGGTTATGGATTATTTGTGTCGACAGGCACCTACGTTGCTTCCAAGTCTTGGCTATTGTGAATAATGCTGCGATGAACATAGGGGTGCATGTATCTTTATGTATTTGTGTTTTCAAGTTCTTTGGATAGATACCCAGCAGTGGAATAGCTGGGTCATATGGTAGTTCTATTTTTAATGTTTTTGAAAAATCTCCATATTGTTTTCCAAAGTGACTGCACAGTTTGCACTCCCATCAGCAGTGTACGAGGGTTCCCTTCTCTCCACATCCTCTCCAACACTTGTTGTTTCCTGTCTTGTTAATTATAGTCATTCTGACTGCAGTGAGGTGATAGCTCACTGTAGTTTTGATTTGCGTTTCCCGGATAGTTAATGATGCTGAACATCTTTTCATGTACCTGTTGGCCATCTGTATATCTTCTTTGGAGAAATCTCTGTTCAGATCTTTTGCCTATTTTTTAACTGGGTTGTTAGGGTTTTTTTTGTTGAGATGTATGAGTTCGTTATATACTTTGGATATTAACCCCTTATCAGATATATGGTTAGCAAATAACTTCTCCCAATTGTTAAGCTGCCTTTTCATTTTGTTAATGGTTTCCTTTGCTGTGCAGAAGCTTTTTCGTTTGATGTAGTCCCATTTGTTTAATTTTTTCTATTGTTTCCCTTGCCTGGTCAGACAGGGTATTTGAAAAAATGCTGAAAGAACAATGTCGAAGAGTGTACTGCCTATGTTTTCTTCTAGAAGTTTAGTGGTTTCAGATCTTATATTCAAGTCTTTAATCCATTTTGAGTTGATTTTTGTGTATGGTGTAAGATAATGGTGTACGTTCATTCTTTTGCATGTGGCTATCCAGTTTTTCCAACACCATTTATTGAAGATACTTTCCTTTCTCCATAGTATGTTCTTGGCTCCCTTGTCAAAAATTAGTTGTCCATATATCTGTGGGTTTATTTCTGGGCTCTTGATTCTGTTCCATTGATCTTTGTGTCTGCTTTTGTGCCAGTACCATGCTGTTTTGGTTACTATAGTTTTGTAGTATATTTTGAAATCGGGGAGTGTGATACCTCCAGCTTTGTTCTTTTTTCTCATGATTCCTTTGGCTATTCAGGGTCTTTTGTGGTTCCATATAAATTTTAGGATTCTTTGTTCCATTTCTGTGAAAAATGTTGTTGGAATTTTGATAGGAATTGCACTGAATCTGTAGATTGCCTTAGGAAGTATGGACATTTTAATTATGTTAATTCTTCCAATCCAAGAGCACAGAATATCTTTCCATTTCTTGTGTCTTCCTCAATTTCTTTCAACACTGTTCTAAAGTTTTCAGTATACAGATCTTTCACCTCTTTGGTTAAGTTTATTCCTAGGTATTTTATTCTTTTTTGTTGCAATTGTAAGTGGGATTGTATTCTTAATCTCTCTTTCTGCTACTTCGTTGTTAGTGTATAGAAATGCAACTGATTTTTGAAGTTTGATTTTGCATCCAGCAATTAGTTACCATCTTGAACAGAACTATCATGCTGATAACCTCACCTACAACTCAAAACATAATGAAGAATTCGGGAAGTAAACAAAAAACACTAAGGGTTTTCTTATGCTGTCCTTAATTTGTTTCTTATCTTAAAACAGCTTCATAGATTCCTTTTCTCTGTCCCAAATAGATGTTACAACATCCATGTACTTTAGCCATAGACTAACGCAAGTTCTCACTCCAATTATAACTTTTATTTACATACAACTCAAGCAAGCTTATTTGTTTGGTTTTTAAACCCTCAGCAAATTGGATGCAAAATTGGAAGTCAAAAGGTAAGTTGTAACAAATAATCACTTGATAGATGCAAAGATTCTAAAAAACATGCACACAATTAATGACAATGACAACAAAGGCATGGCAATGCCATTTAGTTTAGACTAAACCTCCTAGAACCACTTAAGGACATTTCTGAAGAGCTGCCCAGAACAAAAAAGGAGGTATGTTCAGGATGACACTGCATCAGTACAGGTAAAAACTCCTGAAGGATTTTCATCCAATCCATTTAAAATACTTAATAAAATAAAACTCACAATGGGGAGCTCAGTTCTGATTGACTTATTCATTGGAGTTCAGGTAGAATCAAAGTAAACAACTATTTGCATCTAAGAAAGCATCATTTAACCCAAAATTTGGCTGGTCCTGAAAACATAAACCTTTTCTATAAAGTATGTAAATTCTGGTGAAATGATTAATGTCAGGAGCTCAAGGAATTAGCTCATTTCCTTTTTGACCGTTCACTAAGAAAGCACATAGGAACCAACAGTGTCTAAAAACCATTACACTGAATGTTAGAGAACCATTCAGCTAAATGTCCCATATCCATTTCTAACGCTTATGGGTCATCTTTACCAGTTTTATTTAGAAGCAATAGAGAAATTTCCATAAGAGAAAAGTATATATAGAAACGTACATCATAAGAGCTTTTGGGGGCTATAGTGGTTGTTTTTCTGTCAGGTTAAATTTTGCCTTTACAAGTGCAGTAAAGGAGCAAGGAGAAAGGCACAGAGCCACATAGCTTTTGCTGCTGAGGAAGCTTCTTTCCCCACAACCTGCATCTCTACAATCCTGCTCTGCTCAAGGATTCTTTGAGACAACTCAGTTGTCAACATGTTCTTCTTTGCACTCCACCTTGTATTTTGGGTTGATGATATTTTTGAGAATCAAAAAATATGGCCCAAGAAAGGGTCCTCCTTTAGGTAAGACACTAAGTGTCCAAAGCAGAGCACCAGGGATCTACCTGCACCTAATGAGGCCAAATATGGATTCCATGGCACCATGGACCTATGTGTCCACCTTTAAGGGCCATCTCTGCCACACAACTAGCCATAGGACCTTGGGCAAGTCATGCAGCCTGAGACCCAGACTATTTGTCTCCAAAGATGAATTCAGATGCATACTACAAAAAAAACAGTGATCCTTCTGCAGCATTTTAAAAGTAACTAAACATTCCTTAGGCTAATCTAGAGCTTCATTCAAAAGAGACCTCGTAAATCAAGCAGGTAGAATGACAATCTGAGTGTCAGAGTCACTACTAAGCATAGTCAGGATAAGCCAACTCCCAAAACGAAATCCAAGTTTAGAATGTCTTAATTTTATATTATGAAATGACTCTGCTGCCGAAAAGTCTAGGGACCTTCTGAAAAACAATTCAAGTTAATTTTACCTGTGCTGTTCAATACTAGCCACATAGAGCTATTAAGTACTTGAAATGTGGCTAGTGGAACTGAGTTGCCGCATTTTAATTTTAATTAGTTTAAATACTGATGTGTGATTCAGTTATTGGAAAAAATTTAAGTAAGTGAACCAATTTTCATATGTGAAACTTTTTTAACTTTAAATTTTATGAAATCTAAATAGAGATCATGGGTTTTTGACCAATTTGGTGTCCAAATTTAGATGTGCTGATAGTATAAAATATATAATGGATTTTGAAAAATTATTCCCCAAAAAAGGGATGTAAAATAAGTTAGTAATAATTTTTATGCTGATTACATGTGGAAATATTTGAGATATACTAGAATAGGTAAAATACTTTGTTAAAATTAATTTCAGATGTTTTTAACCTCTGTTTAATGTAGTTACTAGAAAACTTAAAATTGCCTATGTGTCTTGCATTATATTACTATGATACATGCTTTTCTCCAAACTAACTGCTGCTTATAAAACTTAGACATACGGGAAACAATTTTTGTGAATGAACATTAAGAAAAGCCACAGTGTTGCATACCCATGAACTAGTAAAACCTGTAGTCATATATATTCACCAATAAGTGATAACAATTTTATTGATTCAATAAGCAAACATCTATTAATCACTTCACAAAGCCTCAGGCTAGGTGAAACTGAGAGGCCATCACTTTCATCCCCATTCAACCACTGAGAAAACTGAAGTAACTTGTCCAAGATCACACACCCAATAAATGCTGGAAAAAAGGACTCAAACAGATTTGCTGGCTCAGAAGTTTGTACTCTTTCTGCTATACCAGATTGCCTCCTAGAAGTTGAGAAGTAAAAACATCAAAAAAGATATCCCTGATATTAAATGCTTCCACATGGCACCGAAACCCATATAAAACCAAAAATATAAAACTGACTGGAGAACAGATTTCTAAACATCTTCATGCTCCCTTAGCACTGTCTAACTATAGCATCTTGATTACACATTGATTTGTGACAGCTCCTGTATTGCCATTGTCATTCCTACTAAATATCACATGGATTTCCACCTTGCCTGCCTCTTTGGGGTAAACACCTTCCACTTCTTTGCAATTCACCCTGGCTTCTACCACAGGGCTTTGTGCATAATGGGTTCTCAATGAACCTTTGCTGATTTCTTTAAATCTTTAATTTTTTTTTTTGAGGAAGATTAGCCCTGAGCTAACATCTGCTGCCAATCCTCCTCTTTTTGCTGAGGAAGACTGGCCCTGGGCTAACATCCATGCCCATCTTCCTCTACTTTACATGTGGGATGCCTATCACAGCATGGCTTGCCAAGCAGTGCCATGTCTGCACCTGGGATGTGAACCAGTGAACCCCAGGCAGCCGAAGTGGAATGCGTGCACTTAACTGCTTGGCTGGCCCCTAAATCTTTAATTTTTTAAAACTACACCTATGTAGAAAGAAAAGCTGGGAAAATTGTATGAAAAATTTTGAACTCTTAATACAGACTTGCACTAGCAAAACAGGCACACCACTATTTTGACTGACACTATTGTCATAGTACAACTGTTTTCATCGTGCGTGCAGTTTAGTGGTCTCAGAGAGTTGATACCCACCTGAAAATACAGGAGGAATTCGAGCATGCTGGGGAAAATGGGCTCAATATTTAAGCAGAAAGCTAAAGTGGCAAACGTGCATATGAATTTTTGGTGGGCTGCTTTTTCATTCTGGGAGGTAGTTCTTGAATTCCCTTCCATCTGCTCTTGCCAGCCATCTCACCACTCCCTTCCTCTGCTTCTTCCACTCCCAACTACACACTTTTTGCTTGACATGCCTTTTCCTCCCGATCCTGCCAACACATCATCTCTTTCAAAGACCTTTTAAAAGTCCCACTTGTACCACAAAACCTCCCTTAACTAAATAAAAGGGAAATGGTTACTTACCTCACTCCACTACATCCTGGGATGCAATAACTTTGAGCTCCCAAATCGGAAGGGGATGGAAATATTTAAATATGTATCTATATGAAAGGAGTTTTAGAACTGCATAACTTCTCAGTGTGAATTATGATCTCTGTTCTCAACTATATCACTATAAGTTCATCTACATGAATAACTCTCATTATTAAGTAGCAGTTTTAGAGTTTGTTCACATACTGACATGTCTTCTTGAAATACTGTATGTGTGAATATATAATTATAAATTATTAATTTTTTTTGCTGAGGAAGATTCGCCCTGAGCTAACCTCTGTACCAATTTTCCTCTGTTTTGTGGACTGACACCACAACATGGCTGCTGAGGAGTGGTGTAGGTCTGTGCCTGGAATGGCCACTTAACTGGAGTGCTGAACTTAATCACTAGGCCACAGGCTGGCCCTAATTATAAATTAATTTTAAGTTCCTTTATTTTGCAATATTCATTCAGAGTCGTGGGAGTGTACCAGACAGTATAGGTTAGAGTTTACAGCCTGTTGTTTTATTATGACAAGTTAGGTGCATGTCTGCCTTACTTTCTTATGTGATGACACACCACCTGCCATTACTTATTCATTGTTACCAGAGCACTCTGTGGCCTTCTGAAGTAGTTACGGTCATACACCCTGGCAGCCCATAAAAGTTGATACAACTTCCAGAAGTTTCTTCACATAAGGGCATGGAGGAGGTATTGGGAGAATCTGATTCAACTAGCCTAACGGGATGGAGTTTGAACTGGCATAAAAACATAGAAAAATATGTCATCATCAAGTCACCTAACACTAGGAGAAATTTTTTCCTAGAGGGATTTACGCAAGTATATACGGCCCCAGAAAGCACATTGCTCTCCCTAGAAGACAGAAGGAAAAGTCAAACTGCTAGTACCTGTCTACCATAGCAGGAGCAAACCATGTATGGCTGTGAATATAATAAAAAGCAGCCAGCAGTGATCATCTTGAACCTTGTTTCTTAAGAAGTCCTATCTTTGGGACCTTTCCTGATGCATTGGTTTCCAGCAAAAATTACACTACATTTTCCTGGGAAACTTCCATATGTAAAAACTGGTTAGACAACTTAGATGAATTGATACCCCAAAACTATCCCAAAGTATTCCAGCAGGCTATGCAGCACTCATTAGATGCTTATTTTTACATTTAAATGAGTTAAGGTCATTCAGTCATCTAAATTTTATATTTTATTAAAGAATAAAACAAAGCAAAACGTCTGTCAATCTATAACCTGGGAATAACCATAAGACAAATTCAACAGAGGCTGTAAACAGCAGTCTCAAAATGCCTCTGAGTTATTTGGGTGCAGTAAATCAAATGAGTATTATCAAGAGAGAACTCTACCATCACCTTTCAGCCTCAACGCAAATATTCTATTTAAAGAGCACAGTTCTCTTCAACGTATAATTTCAAAATACTGTTCCTCAGGAAATTGCTTCTATTTTTTTTAAGCAGTTTGCATGAGCTACATAATCAGACATGTTTTTATCCTGCATTAAAATAAAGCATGGGCTGGGTGTAGGGAAGATACCAAACCCCAGCAACTCTACCTCAAACAAATTGCTTAAAACTGTTCCCTCCTTTCCAACACCTCTACTACTACCTTACTTTGACTCCGTGTCATCTCTTTCTTGGGTTATCCTGGCAGTGATTCTCTCTACCTCCATTTTCAGCCACGACTCCCAGAATGAGCTGGGATCTGACCATGTTGCTCCCTGCTTAAAAACCTGTTAAGTATGGCCTGCCCAATGCTTTCAGGATAAAGCCCAGACTCTTCAGCAGGTCCTTCAACGTTCCTTATGATCTGACCCAACTTGCCTCTGCGTACCATCTGTCACTCTCCTGCGGGGACCTTCGGCTCCAGTTGTCACTCCCACTTTCATGTCTCCCCGCATTTGCTCCTGTGATTCCTCTGCCCTTCGCCCTCTTCTCTGTAGCATTCTTCAGGTTCAAATGTCACAGCCTCTTGGAACTACTCCTCAACCTCTTCCCTCCTACATAGAATGACGAATCACTCTCTTCTCTGGATAATTATTTATGTCAGTATCCCTAAGACCAAGCACAATCCCTGGCTAGAACATCTATTTAATCAGTGTTTCTGTTCTCTGCAACTCTTTATGCCTCCTCTTCCATCAAGGCAGGCTGTCTTTGATTGTAAAGACCATAAGGCAGCAGCTGGGCCTGCTGAGTCACAGTGTACTCTATCTACCAAGGTGCCCTCACAAGTGGGCATTTAATAATTTATAAGAAGGGACCGGGGAATGGCTGAGTCACTCACAGGGGCTTCCTGAAGCTTATTTAGGCATGCCCAATTTGAGCTGTTGCTTTAAGTACATCCACTTTAATCACCATGATAAAATCTTTGGGTTCAGAACTTTTTTTCTAGTAAGACAGTCAGTTTCTCCAAATATGAAACAATAGCATCCCTCATGGGATGGAAAAAGACTTTGATCAGTGAAGAATTAAACGAGTTCAGTAATTTCACTGAGAATGGTTTCCTTCCAATTTGGCAAAAGCGGCTGAAAGGTTTAAAAGTAAAGTTAAATTAAGTCCACATAACTTAAATGACATTTAGACAAACATAGGAATAAGTTAATATTTTTTATAGAGAGCAATCTTTGACAGTGTTGACTGATTTAAAACAAAAACAAAAAACCCATCACAGAAATAGTCTCTCAAGTTGGCTGATCGCTACATAAATAAAAAACTATTTCACTCTAACTTCATTTTGAGTTTCATGGACACATCTGCCCAGAGATCTGTGAGCACAATGGCGCAATTTAACTTGTTCAATCCACTCAAAGAAAACAGGTGAGGATCACGGAAGGGAAGAGACTTTATTGCCAAGATTAGATGTTGAGTTACTGTTTGGAGAAAAAGATAGAAAGACTGCAGATTATAAAATGTTACTGCTTGCTGGTGGTTGATCCGCTGATGGGATGCCAGTTAAGTTTGGCCATAAACCTCTCACACCCATTCAGTAATTTTATTCACTCCGCCAACCTTTAACAGTTTATTAACAACAGTCAATGTGCCCTATAATGTGCTGGGGAATATAACAATGAACAAAGGATTGATTCTTAGCCCAGGAGAACCCTAGACAGGGAAGGCACATGTCACAACAATATCACCATTGCTACAATGGCAGTGTATAGAAAGGTTGGGGGAAATGGGGCAGTCAGAGAAGATTTCACCCTGAACGTGGCATTTGAACTCATCCTTGGGAGAGGAGTTTGGCTCAGGTCCAAACAACACATGCTTAAGGTTTAATTCATGTGACACTCGCAGAAATTGCTGCAACTATAGCACATAATAACACCTTGTTATATTATCGGTCACTCTACACAACTCTGAAGTTGAAAGGAAGGTATTTCACCTTGGACATTTTCAGATGGTTTATTTTCTGAAGTTCCAGAAACACACCTCTTTATCAAAATGTCTACTATGGCATGGCAATGAGCAAATATGATAGAACATGATAAAAAGAGGAATTTAGACAAGCATTAATTAAGTAAATTAAAAATAATAATGGCTAACATTTATCAAGCAATTATAATAGCCTGTATACTAAACATTTCGTAAACAAATTCATTTAATTGTTATGGCTCTATGGGTAGGTACATATACATATATGCATATTATTTATTTATAAAGACATATATGACATATTAATACCTTTTTTCAGAATCAGTTTAAGTATCTTGCTCAAGGTAACATAGCAAGTAAGTGGCTGAGGCAAAGCACATGTTCACAACTATCCTAAATCATACGGAAAAATAAATCAAACAAGTTGAAATAAATTTTTCCCATATTTTATATTACAACCAAAATTAATGAAGTCATTAGTTAAGAAGGCAGAAGAATTAAAAAAGAGACAAAACCAAAGTTAAACATCATGGCTCCTCCATGTAGAGAAGGATCCAAATTTAAGAACCATGGTTGGGTGTCGCTTCCCAGTGTGGGTATTGAACCTCTCCTTACACCAGAACACAATGAAGAACTAGGTTTGCATAATGGGCCTTTCTTCTTTGTGCCACGTGACCAGTGTTGCATCATTTCCCTCTGCAGCAGGGATCAGTGAAAAGTGTGATTCACTTCTGTTTTCAGCAAGAAAAAAAGAAAGCAAATAAGCCAAATGGGATGACACTCCTGGCTGACTCTTCTGGACTTGGTTAACTTTCCACTTAAAGTGGAGGAAACAGACTTGGACTCAAGCTCTGAGCTCACATGACTTTGCCAGCTCCAAAACCATCAGGCCTGGGTAGATCTTTGGCATTAATTAAACACTGTCCATCAAGAACATTCTAACCTTCTCTCCATTGTGTGGGTCAACAGCAGAAACTTCATGAAAACAATGAGCTGAATAAATAAGTCAAGTAGTCATCTTTCAGGATAAAATATAGCCCAATCAGATGCAGACTGAGATGGGGAGAGATGTCGTAGGAACAGTATCAACAATTTATCTCTATCCTTTTCCCAGAGCCTGAAGAGCATTTTCATTCTCCTGGCCCCAGAAGTGACAGTCTCTTAGTCACTCCTTAAAACAAAGCCTTGTCTGGCAGAACAATATGATATTTAATGAGCTCTCTAGGTCAGTTTGATGACTGTTATTTTGTGTATAAGGGACACTTGAGAATTGTTGAGTGGGCCTTCCATCACTGGAGTGTGTACACTTCATGAGTGGTTAGATCCTCTGCCTGAGCTCCCTTAATATACTAACCAGATAATTATACTTAGCTTTTGGTCTTTTACTTAACTTTAGGGAAGTTTTTCCTTAATTTCTGCATCATGCTTTAAATCTCAGCAGCATTAAAATATACAGAATAGTACACGTTACTCCTTTTACCTTAAAGTGCATTTCTAGCATGAAAATAATAACTCCTACCCAATCTCTGGCCCATCACGGTGATTACAGACTGTGGGTCAGGGATTGGGTCCATTTCTGCATTCCAGAGAATTCTTACACCTACCAAAATAAATGGTTTGGCGATATATGGTCAATAAAATGAATTCAGATGACAACTTACAGTTCCTAATGACATTTTAATTATTCAACGTGTTTGCAAGCATCCACATCAAAAGCATTTGTTGTGTAATCCTTGTGCATGGAAATAACACTCTCAGGGCTGACATACAATTACAAGAACAAAGGTGGAGATCAATGCTCAAGGCTGTGGCAAGGGCCAGAGTGTCTTGGAAAGGTGGTACCAGCAGACAGGCCAGCAAGGAAGAGTTTTGAGTGCTCCAGATGGGAGGTGATGAAGATCTGGAACCAGACCTTGGCAGAGGCGACAGTGATGAAGATCCAGATGGTGGAGATGGCATTTGAGAAGAAAAGCATGACAAGTTTTAGCAATGCATTGAATGAACAACAAAGAATGTTGAAAAGGACTCCAGTTTCTTGTCTGGGACTGACCAAGAGTGAAATGCAGCATTTATAATGACGAAGCTGAGCACAATAAGGGGCTTGGAGAAGAGAGATGATGTCACAGCTTCACCAGGCTGCTGAAAAAACATTCAGCTTTGGAGATGACTGTCAGTAATACAGGGAAACAATAGGGAAAATCTGACCTTAGGGGTCAATGAGTGACATTTATGTACAAACAACAGTCACTCTTACTCACATACAGAATTCGTCTTTCATGGGGTTGATTACTAGTCATATTTTATTGTAATTATTGATTTATGTAGATCTCATTCACCAGACAATCCTCTCCTTAAGAGCAGGAACGTGGCTCATGTTCAGCTTAAAGCCAACTTAGGGTATTAGAATTTAAAATTTTTTTCTGCTGTCTATACAAACTGTGCTCAAAGGCTGGAAGCAGCAGGTCAATCAGAGTGGCAAAAGATGCATTTCTATTTTCAGGAAGAAAAATATGTTCCAGAAGTTCCCCTAGGAACCAAATCTCAGTTGTAGGCTTGCACTGAAGGCTGAGAAAGTGAGCACCTGCCTCTTTCAGATAATCTGATGGGAAATAAGCACAGGAGAAGGGGGTTGGGAACAGCTCTTGACATTTTATAAGGGCTTATAGATATCAGCTACTATTATTGCATTTAATGCAATGTTATATAACAATAGGCGGTGAATTAGTAATAGTCGTCTACCATTGTACAGTTTACATTTAATGGTGGTTACTGTTGGTTGCCTACCCTTCTCTCTTGGTAAAAGAATCTCTATTTGTTCAGGTAGCAGGCAGAAGTCTTTTGTCTTACAAAAGGTGGACCTACCCCAGTGCCAGGATATGCATCATTATTTGTCTAAGCCAACATGGTAATTCCATTCAGCTTTGCCAGTGATCAGCATGTGACCCAATTCCAATCAGAGGAATGCAAGACGAAGTTTTCTGGGGTCTTTGGGAAAATCTTCTCCTCTTGCCAGAAGAAAGACCTAACCCGGGCCTCCTTCTTTCCTGACTCTTAAGTGAGGCAAAGATGTTTGGAACTGAGGTGGCTGTCTTGTGACCATGCAGTGACAAGTCTAAAGACTGGATGGTCTGGGTCCTTGAGTTTCTAAACCCACCTGGAACCTCCCATCTCCAGGGCTGTGGGGTTAGGCAAGCTAATGAAAATTCTTTATTCTTTCAGCCATTATGAAGTTATTCTATTATTTATAGCAAAAGCATCCTAAAATGACATACATTTCAACATACTAGATGGTAAACGTTAGTTCTATGTATTAGCATACCATTATATCGGTGAACAGCAGGGATGTCACTGTATTGCGATTAGTGACAAGGGGGACTTAGAAATGAAATTTGCTGATCTTCCGAATCCTACTCAATTGTTTCCAATTTATATTTCTTTTCTTCTTTCTTTTTTTAAGTAAAGCAGCTGACTAATCATAAAAGATAATTTGAATTTCAACTCCTTTGTCCCTCTAAGAAAATGGTAACAAGCATTGAAATGGCTAACAAAACGGTTAGTAAAGGAAAGAAAAGAAGCTAAGGTAAAACTGAGTTTTAGATATTGGAAATGTGGTAGAATCTTCATTCTCATTCATAATTTTGACCTTGCTTAAAGTTCAAGCACTTAAAATTGTTGGTTAAAAAAAATTTTTTTTTTCAGTTGAAAATGGGCCAGGTTTTCAATCCCCTTCAAAATTGATAGCTCAATTGGCACAAACCAGGATTAGCTTTCCCATAATGATAAGGGTTGGGGGTTTGTTAGTAGATGGAGTGGAAAATCAGAAGGCAAGTCTCTTATATTTTCCTATTTTCTTGCAATTGTATTCAGTCAAATAAAATAGAACGAGGACAGGTTGTCTTGCACTTTCAACCCGGAAGAAAAGACGAGAACAGCGCTCAGGGTCACCATCAAATCCTGAGGGAAGTGAAACCAGGCACGCAGTGTGGCCCTAACACAGGGCTGGGCTTCGCTCTAAACTCCCTAAGGAAGCTAAAATTCTTATCAGAAATGTAGAAGATTCATTTTGGGGGGCTGAGATAGTACAAATGGTACTATAACTAAGACCATGTTGTCATTCAGTTACAAGGCCTCATTTTTAGGGGAGATCCGTTAAAAACGTGGTTTTCAAAAACTAAATGTTGAAAAGTAGAGTGTTTGTTGTTTCTTTTAAAGAAAAACTGCAATTTGTCTTCTAATTGGTAGTCTAACTTGTAAATTTTAAACTAACTGCTTATCATTTGCTGAAGTCATAGGAAATCTATTCACCTAAAGCAGCGTTTTCAGTTTTAAAATTCTTTAAAGGTATCACCGAGCTTTCTACCTAGCTGCAGGCATTAAGTAAAGGTGAACATTATAACAAATCCAACAAGGTTACAGGTGGATTTTTTAATAGCATCATTCATCCTTATGACCTTCTTTATTTCAATATGGCTTAAATGAAACATGATAGCTACTGAAACCTAGGAGAGCATACTTTGACTGGATGATCACATGTTATAAAACCTCCAGAATGCCAGCAATTTCCATAAACCCCATATCTCACTGTGCAGAAAGAAATGCCCGTCTCTCCAGATGAAGAATGTCAGCACTTCAGATTAGAGACAACTCTGTTCAAATTCGCTGTGTTAGATACACAGTTACTTTTCTATAAAAAATAACAATGGAAAGAACCTGATAGGCTGTGTAGTGTGACAACTTTTTCTTATTCAGAATACTTAAAAGCAAGCTAGTCTAGGAAGTCAGAGATCCAGTCTCTACTTATCAGTCAAGTTCAATAATGCACAACTCAGCTTCCTTCATTCCGGCTTTAACGGGATAGGAGAAATCACCCACAAACATTATGATGTTTACATAAACCTCATTTTTCAGTGGAGGTATTCAAAACCCTTCACATTAAACAGCTAGAGACAAAGTGTCAGGTTTGTTCCTTTCACATAAGGAAGCGACGGAAGGAGATAATCAAGGTCACACACGGGAAAATAACACAAAAACAGGGAAGAAAAACCTCGTCTTATATTTGTACAACTGAAGCATTTTATTGGTTTGACTTTCAGGTAATAAACTATTTTATTGATTTGCTGAATCCTTCCTACATAACATTTAAATGGAATTTTACTAAAGTATTACCCTAGTTAATCCAATACTCTATCCTTTTTGTGGCTGCCAAAGTACATATTTACCTGTTTAAGTCTAAACTCAAAGAAGTCAGCCTAGTGTTTCTTAAGCTCAGGAATAAAATTTTAATGGAAACTTAATTGTAGATTTTCATAACGTTGTGCTTACAGCATTAGCTGAAAAGTCCTGGAAATCTCAGAGCTGTCTTCCACTGCTAAACTACTTTGCACTTTGCAATTGATTAAGAACAGCAGAGGCAGTCAGAGTTGTAGATCAAATTAGAGTTGATAAAAGCACTTAATGTAGATTTGAATGCCTTCTCAAAAAAGATTTCAACTCCCTTAAATTGACATGACAACAAATTCTTACAGCAGCATAAAAAGTATTAGCTGAAATGTTATGGCTTTGGCTTAAATCTCCATCTGCAGCTCATCAAATGACTGAACAGTAGAAAGGAATTAAACCAAAATCAGACTCATTACAGAGTCTGATACGCTGGCAGAATATAAACTTTCACTGCTTAGCATCTGGAGTTTTGGGTGACTAATATTTAAATGCTTGTGCTTGCATGTTCTGTGAAAAAGAAGAAAAGTTTAAGAATATAGGTAAGATATCATTAGACTTAACTTATAGAAATACATAATTCATACATACACACACACACACACACACACCTCTTCTGCTTATTCCCCCAAATATTCTGAAGAGTGAAAGGAACACCCAAAATGAAAGTTAACTGGCTTTAAATTAGTCCCAGGTCAAAATTCTGATAAATATGGCAACACTTCACATTTTTCTAATGTAAAGAATGCCTATCTGAAATGCTTGCTGCTCCAACTACTGACATCTAGTCAAGTGTTCCAGAGTAAATAATTCACATTTCCTCTTATCCTTCGGCCATCCTGCGAGGAGGAATATTTTTAAATGTTCTTACAGACTTTGCCTGCAAACACCAGGCTCCCAATAGTTCTCAGATGCAGGGAAAGCATAAATCCATAAAGTTAAAATCAACAGAATCTATCAAACACATCCTCCCAAATAAATTTCTCTAGGGGACATTCTATCTCTGAAATATCACTGGATCCTCTCCTAGGATTATTTAACTCCTGGGAACTTCTGCATTAATATTCCTGAATTCTGAATCCCACAAGGAAGGAAGGCAAGCTCTGAGATCCTTGATGGTGGGATCCAGCTCTGATTCAGCTATGAAGCTCCCAAAGTGGTGTGTCTAGTGCACAGTAGATGCTCAATAAAGAAGTATTGAATAGCGTTTGCTTTTCTTCTCTGACACTGTTGAGTGGCAAGGCATTTTGGGAGCAATAATCAAGAAAAGCTGATGCTAAGATAGTAAGTCTTTGAGTATAACCCAGCCTTGAAAAGTAAGTAAAGATGCTCTTATGGAAAAGGCTATTCCCCACGCTCCTCCAAGCCTGGGAGATACAACTTTTCAGTTCCAAGAGAGAGCATTCTCTTACTCATGTAGTCAACAGTTCTACAATGAAGCAATATTTAAATGAATATGATGAATGGAATCTATCCAATGAGAGAGACTAGTAAGAAAAAAAATGAGATCAAGCTGTGTACTACCGCTTTCAGAAATGCAACTCACCTTTCTAGGGAGTGGGTGCCTGCTAAACCTTCTGCACGGGGATAGCGTGCAAATAGTGAGCGATTCCCAGAAGGCACCCCCTTGTAGAAAATTAGAAATGTTCAAGTGTTTAAAAAAAGAGGACTAAAAGAAATGCTAGGGTACATATAAATCCAGAAAATCTTAATATGTATGTTTTTTGGATAGACTCACCTCTGTATATGTTAACTGATAAAGGCCAAGCTATATGGCCTTTACAAAAAGTCCCATTCAAAGGCAAAGACTATGGACTACAACCATTATTCGTTCATTTGAATTGGATCTAAAACCTCACAAAATGTACCTACCTGATGCCATACGGGTATCTCATACACAGAAGCTGAACTTTGGGAGAATTAGCCTTATCATCCCAAACCAGGGACATTTAAGAAGCAGCTAGTTTATTCATAATCAATGCATCTCATTCATCAAATGAGGTAATGTGCTTGAAAGTGCTGAGCAAACTACACTACACTACACTATACTACAAACTAAACTACACTACACTAAATAAATTCAAGGCCAGTAAAGAACCTGCACAAAAAGCTTATGTATGGGGCTGTCAATCTACGGAACAGCCCAACACAGTAAAATGTCATTTCTCATTAGCCCAAACTCATTCTGAATATCACAGAAGGCTTAAAATATAGAAGTTATTAATAAGATGATCAGGACACATGTAATCCATTCAATTCCTTGAACTGTCCCCAAAACTGAACTAATGAGTCATGGGTATTGAAATGTTTTGAAACAAATGTCTTTTTAAATAAAGAGAATATTTGTATATTGTATCAGTTGAAACATCTAAATACTGGCAACTTTCTCAAATATCCTGGGCTGTTCCTAGATTATAAAAGTATCCAGGTCATCTCTCCTTCCTGCCCACTGCTGTTTGCCTATCTGACTGTTTCAGTTCTTGGCCATTTCCCCCAAGCAGCACGCAGAAATAGACAAAGAAGCTGAAATGGAGTCATTGTGGGCTGCCAGTACAGTAGAAGGTTTTATGGTGGCTGAGACCGGAGCTATCAGGTAAAAGGAGATACCTGAATTATAGACAGATTTCCATTATTCCTGGAAATGTTTTCCCTGCTCTCACTGCTAAAGATAATTAGGAGTTTGCTACCGTTTCCTAAAGAGAAATACAACATATCAGAGAACCTCGGCAAGGTAGGCAAATGACCATTCTAAAAGAAGTAAAGATGAGTAACGCATTTTTGCTTGCTAGAGCCATTTAAATTACATGTATTTACATATACTTTCAAAAATAGAGAAAAAAATCAACATAAAACACTCCTAACAGAAGAAATGTACCTTTTAATCACACTCCTGTGTGTGTGTGTGTTATGTGTGTGTTTAATCAGATGACCATAGAGCACAGAGCTGCCTATGTGTTATTTGTATGAATGATGGTGAACACTAGTCAATACTTAGGTCTTTTAAAGAGGTCTGTGCTCAGGGGATGGTGCTTTCTAGCACTGGTTCTTGAGAGAGAGAGACAGAGACAGAGAACTTGAGTGAGCAAATGAGAGCACTTCAGAGGTGCACATGGAGAGAGGACGCTGAGAAGCGGCAGTGGCATCAGACAACAAGAATGAAAGTATCTACAAAGCACTAGGTTCCCAAGTGTTCTTGATCCTTTGATCATCCGATGGGTGATTTTAAAAAATTTGATTATCTGGGGCTGGCCAGGTGGCGTAGTGGTTAAGTCTGACATGCTCCACTTTGGTGGCCCAGATTCATGGGTTCAGATCCTGGGCATGGACCTACACCTCTCATCAGCCATGCTGTGGTGGCGACCCACATACAAAGTGGAGGAAGACTGGCAGAGATGTTAGTCTAAGGCTAATCTTCCTCACCAAAAAAATAAATAAATAAAATAAAAATATGTGATTATCAACTGGATTGGGGCAGGGGGTTATGGCACTTACCATCATTCTGGCTTTGAGCAAATCACTTTCTCAACTCTCATTTTTTTTTTCATCAATAAAATGTGGATAATATGTAAATTTGCAGAGTTACTGGAAAGAGTGACGATAATGAACAGCGTGACCTCCTTTGCCCAGGGTGAGTCTCAGTTTACTTCCAGTGTCCTAGCATAATTATTAACTTTCACTCTCAAAAGTGTCCCAGTTTGGACAAATAACGATGCAGTTGCCCCACATATAAACTACCAAGATGACATTTGACACAGAGTGGGCCCACAGTCAATGTGGCAGTTATTTTTATTTTAGGATTGCTCAATGCATTTTGACAACAACAACAAAATACCTCTATTTTGTCTCCATCATAAACCCAGGGATAGACTCTTTCTTGTTAGAGAGAGTGGATGTTGCTCTGGGGTTTTGTTCTCATTAGGACTATAAAGTCCTTTGGCAGAAGTGACCAGAGCCTGAGAGCCTGTGCACTGTCAAACATCTAACGAGCTACAGGAACACTGGAGAAACGCTCTTCTCGGTGCCTGGAACGGTGCTGGGTACTTCCTACTGTTAAAAGAACTGGGGTAAGGGCTTGCCCTTGAGCTGTATTACTCTGCTGGATTTAGGCAACTTGGTTAACCTCTTTAGTATTCTACTTCTTTAAACCAACTCTACAAAGACGCTTATAAGAACATCTAGAGATTTTTCTTAAGCATTTCTCAGTGTCTTTGAGATATACTGGTGACATAAATAAGGATCAATAAGTACCGTTCTGCAGCAAATCGGAGGTATTTTCAGCCCTCACTTGCTCATGATTTCTCTTTGTCTCCAGAGCCAACTCTACACCAACCAGCATTTCTATGTTGGACAGAAATATTGTCCTTATCACCACAACTTAACTCACTCCAACATATCTGAAAAATACCACATCCGATTCTCCCAACTGATGCAGGTTTTTCTACAGCAACATCAGACATTTTACAATGCACCCCATCCCCTTTCAAAACAAGCAAAGGGCTTGTTCACTTCCCCAGAGCAGCTTATTTGTCAATGGAATTCTTGTTACCTGAAAGAGTTAACAGGCATTCAAAAGTTTCCCACTGTGGGGATGCAAGATTTGCCAAATATTGTAGGAAAGATGCAAACTGCCCTGGAAAGATCAAGATGTTGAATGGATTCTGAATGTACCTTCATTCATTGGGCCCTGTGTTCACTGGACATCATGGGGTGGATAGAAACACAAGGAATGCCAGTTAGAGGTTTCAGATTGGTGGGAGAGCCCACACACCAGCTCTATACACCAATATAAAGCAAGCTCTCCTTCCCCATGAAATAGCTTGGAACTATCTGCTCTAAACTTTTTCTGGAGCAAAACTGAAAGCCAAAGTAACTTTCTGCCACTGAGAATATTCCCAGGACACCTTTCATGCTGCTGGAAGGTACGTACTTAGGGAAGTTAGGAATATTCTAATGGTAGCTAAGGGGGTAAAGTTCAAAAGGAAATCTAGGGAAAAAATGGCTCAAAGCAAGCAACTAGTTTTGGCATAAAGTCACGCAGTGCCCTTCTTTAGGGGTGTAGTGAGTATTGACCACTCCCAGAATAATCCACTGAGGATGTCAATGCTAAAAGAGAAAATGCTTTAATTCTGATTTTAAGTGAGTTTAGAAGAGAGGGGAGCATTGGAATCCATTAATATAATTTTAACATTTACTGAGCATTTATAATGTGCTAGATATTGTGCTAAATACTTTATGTCTTCATACTTCATTTACTCCTGTGAGGTACCCATTTTTTTGCCTCCATTTTACAGATGAGAAAACTGAGTCAGAGAGCAGTTAATTAACTGTCCAAGGCCATGCAAGTACAGGAAGTAGAGATCTGAACCAAGAACACATGGTCCTGCAGCTTGTGTGTTCTAGGTGAGGGCATGATAGATTAGGGGTGCTGACATATGCAAGGGCAAGGATTGGAGAGCAAGTTTGTAAAATACAGAGGAAGGTGAGCAGATTAAATATAGCTGGAGTAGAGAAACAACATGAGAGGATGAGGAGCTCAAAGCGGGCGCTGAATGGCGGTCACAGATACTCAGGGGCAAGAAGGATCTGTGGTATAGTCTTTGAAATGCTGGCAGAAGCCTCTCCAGGCTGCTCCATGTCAGGCAGACCATTAGGAGACTAGGAGTATTCCAGGTGAGACTGAAGAGGGCCCTGTGGTGCTTAAGGCCGTGAACACCAAGGGGCAGCAGCTGTGAGAATCACTGAATGGCTTGGGGAGGGGCAGGCGCAACAGGATGGGTGTCCAAGGGGATGAGGAAAGCCTCCACAGTGAGGGCTACATAGGACATTTTATTTCCAGACATCAGGGCCATTTTAACTCCCAACCCCATTAAAACGAAGAGCAGCCCAACAGAGGGGGCACGCCAATGAAGCGTTCAAATGAATGCTGAATTAAAAGCTAATACATCTTACCAGGCAATGACTGACTTAACTGACTTGTTAATTCTTCACAGGAGACAAATATATATAAAATTATATTTTCCTCACAATGTTCCATTTTTAAAAAAACTAGTGGAAACCTGGAAATACTCATGGAATCATCTTTCTTCTTACTACCACCTTGCAAAGCAGTCAGTCATAGTTACAGAATTTGTTTTATTGCCTTTTAATCGTTGCACTTTCATAAATAAGCACTACCATATAATTAGGGGCCCGATTCTCCATTCAGGCATGTGGGTGGGCATTCTCGCCTCTGGAACCTGTAATGCGGGCCAATTAGTGGCATGCCCCATGCTGCATCCTCTCAGCCAGGTTACAGTGAGGAGGTTGAAGCCCTAAGGCTTCTGTTTTCTACTTTGCCTTGCATACACATTCCTTTATCTCTTTGCTACTGAAAATATGTAAAACTGAGAGCTATGCTAGGTTATAAGCAGGTTAGTGTTGCAACAAGCTTCAAGAAGACTAAGCATAAAGTATATTTCCTCTTCCTCTTTCAAGAAAGGACTGAAATACATTCTGGCCCCTGAAGGAACGCTAGATAATCACCAAGTTCACTCTTTGGCAATAAAGAAATTATGATGGCGGGTAGGTGTCTTATTCACCTTTGCAACCCCAGAGCCTGGCACACAGTAGGTGTTGAATACATATTTGCTGAATGAATTGAAAGAATTCTAACTTGTGTCCCAGATACTTGCAAAGTAGAAATGAAGAGTCATTTTGAACCATTTTCTTTGTGTGTGTTGGGGGAGTGGAGAGAGTTTAGGAAGGGTGGAAAGAACATACACTTTGTCTAGACTAATTTGAAAACAGACAAGGGGAGAAAGATTTTAAAAGAAATCTCACTGGCTTCAGTATCGTCACAACATAATTTTTTATCTAATGAGGCAATGACAAAAATTGATGGAAGAAAATAATCTGGCCTTGGAGTACTCAGAATGATTCAAAACCACATGCCGATGTCAAACTCACAGAAAGTCTTTCCAGTTATTGGAATACTGCTCCATAAAGAACACTGTAATGTCAGATTCTTCTCATTAATCAAAGGGTGGAGAGACAAAGGGAGATTCATCCTTGAGTGTGAAGTATTACACAAGTAATGAATCCCAGATAAATGAATTATGACTATATTCAATAAATGAATGCTGTTTGGGTGACAGTATTACTCCCAAATGGCTTCCCACTTGTAGAAAAGCAGCTTCAGACAAGCCCCACAGTGTATATAGTGGTGCAAAATGACCTGGAAAAAGGCTTCTATGGATATCATCTAGAGATGCATATCCCTGAATACCTTAAGCTGAAGGTACTTTGGTTCTTTTCTCAAGCAATTATGGCACAGGTTCTCCTGGCCAGGTTTTGTTTGCATAAGAACAATCTTGGCCACAGGTCATTTGTGTAGGAGATAATTAATCACTAGCTCTTTGAGCTAAGGTAGGTTAATTAGTATGCACATAATATATCAAAATTTCACTTGGAAATTTTTTTAAAATTTCAAACAATTAAGGATCTGTAATACCTGCCGGTCTTTGATCAAAAGCCAGTACAAAGGCTGTTGGTGATACAGAGAAGACTTTGTTTTTAAACTGTTGAGAAAATACAAGGCATCACTGATCACCTGAAGGCCTCATTTGAATTCATTTCCACATTCATGATGACTTAGACGTTGTCTTTTTGAAGTATCTCATTGCTAAAATCTTTAAGTAGGTCAGAAATGGAACTTCACAAGCCATAACATTCTGATGTCCTAATAAATGATAAGGGTCAGAACCTCACTTGTTTACATTTAAGAAAAGCACGTTATTTGGATTATAAAAAACCTCAGGATTTAAAAAAATTCAAATACTATTAAACAGCATTCTGAACATCATCCACATGGGCAAGAGAGAGATCAAATAAATGTGCAAAATGCCTCTATATACAAAAAAGACGAGTCTTAGGTTTTGAACTGTTAAGGACTTTTTTTCTTTAGACAATACCCTAATAAAACAATTATGAAGTATTCTGAAACCCTGCCACACCCCTTTGATTAAACCAGACTTCACAAAATATTTAGATAAAGACTGAGCAAATCAAATAAACATCGAGGCAGGAAATGCAGCCGGGAATGCCCCTCATGTGCTCTGCCAGAGTCTGAAGGGCCATCTCACTTGAAAATTTAATCAAACAAAATCTACTTTAATTCCATGGCAGCCTTTGCACTTAAAGAAAGCTAGTTCCGTCTCTGACATTTTGCTTTTCATAGCAGATGGAAGCAAAAAACTTCCTCAGCTCACAGGCATTTGCGTCCAGTTGAGATTTTATTTCTCGAACCTTACGCAACATCCAGCAAACAAACAAAAAAAGGTTATTTTCTATTACTCACTATTACTCCAGGATTTCAGTAAATATTTGATACTGATCTCAAAGAAGCCGGAATCCTGCTGGCTGGCCATGTCAGCTGCATACAAAGAGGCTCCTCCGACTGGACTGCTTGCCGCTGGAGGAGCAGGTACCGGGCGTGGAGATGTGCCTGTCACAGGTTAGTGATGTAAGCGGGATCAGGAGCTGAGACGAAGCCTCTGCAGATCTACCTCTGGCGCTGGCAGGCAGTCCTCATTTAAAGGACACCAGGAGCGGGAGAGAGATGCTCGACCGCTCCTCCTCCTCCTCCGGGTCCAGGACTTGCTTCTTATTTGCTGGGTGCTGATCTCCCTGCAGCCCTCAGAGGCGGTGGCCGCGACTGCTTTCATTTCTGGGCTGCCATAACCAGAAACGCCCGCTGCCGGCCGCCCACAGGATCTGCTCCAGCCAGGTACGGTAGTAAAGAAGTCTCCACCTGAACTCTGATCCGTTTTCCCTTGGGAGGAAGGGTTTCTTGGCGTGCCTCCCTGACACGGTGCAGACAGCCTCCCTGCCCACACAGCTCTCCCCAAGGCAGCCGCAGGGCTGAGGGATGGGCTGGGAGCACCGCCCCGTGCCCCTGCCCACAGTCTCAACCTGAGCCACCACTCAGTCCCTGACTCAGCTGGAGGAGGAATGCCCCAGCTTCTGTGGATCCTGTCTTCAGAAATGCTTCCAGTGAGCAGCCCGCGTGTGCACTAGCTCCGACTTCCCCTTGTGTCTGTCCCTGAAATATACACAACTGCATCGCGCTGCAGTAAGCGGAGCTGCACCCCTGGATCTCATTGCAGTGACGTTTTTAAAAAGCCCCATCCTTCAGCCCTGTTGCAGTAGGAAAGCTCAATAAGAAGACATTTGCCTGGGCTTTTTCTTCCTCTTCTTTCATGGGCACAGTGGAATCTGCACTTCGTGGTCTCCCTCCTGGTCATGCTGTCATCTCCCCAGCCCTAATGTGTGCATCTGGGGGAGACAGTATGAACTGCTTAGCTGGCTTGTTTACGGAATGTCAGGCTTCACAATGGATCCGTTTCTCAAACCTTTCATTTCTAAGAGGCACCAAGCCCAATAAAGCCTATTTTATTTGTATTGAAAGGATAAAAAGCAAAAGCATTACATTCCTGGTGGTACAATGGCTTTTTATTTCATGAAATCTTGTTATCAGGGGTCCTGATTTCAGTTAGCTTTGTTTCATGTTATCATTCAGCTTAACTAGGGAATTAAATAAGAGTACTTTTAATTTTGACAGGGTACATTTGAGTAGGTGGGATTTCGCCAACCATCTCATAAATCATGGAATCTTACCCCCTTCCCAGTATATTTATAGCTAATATTTTCCAAAGGAATTAATAAACCATATTAATATTACTTAACATAAAAAATAGTTGGCAACCACCTCCCCTCAGTCAACACACAAATAGGACTTCTCAGACTAACAGTTCATTTGACAAATGGAAGGGAAAGAGTACAACATACTTTTTTTAAGACTAAGAATTTTAAAAATTCAACACTAAAGAGAATTTTTACGACTATGTCCTAAAATGCCTTAAGATACTATCACTATAATGACCTTTTCCAACTTTTTATACTTACACAAAAGGAAAGCACTCAACCACTAAGATTTCCAGCTCCACTCCTGGCACTTTATTCTCAGGAAGTCTCTTATAGGATTGATTTTTTTTCATTTACATGCTTATTAGAGTTGATGAGCTAATTTTGTTTCACCACCTGTACTTTGAATATATGGATTTCAGGTGAAATAGGACTCAAAGATTTTACCTCGAAGCGGCTATTATATCTGAAAACAAACACTAATATCCATGCCCACCTTTCTGGCGCCTCCCCCACTGCAGATGGCAGTGAATAAACAGGGGGTCTGCATGGTGCCTAGAAGTTAATGAGCACAGACTCTCAAGACAGGCCCCAGATTCCTACCTGGCTCCAGACTGTACTAGCTATGACACCCAGGGCAAGCTATTCACCTCACTAAGCCTTAGTTTCCTCATCTGCAAAGTAGAGATGCTAGTGGTACCTACCTCATTCAGTTGTTGGAAAGATTAAATGACATTATGAATGAAAGAGCTTAGCATAGTATCTTGTATACAGTAAGCAATTAAATTTTAGTTACATTGATATTTACTATGAACCCTTAGGGACTCGAGAATAGAACTTTTTAATTTAAGTTAAATACATTTTTGTACCATTTATATGACTTAGAGGTCTTCACTTTTGAACATCAATGATGATTATTAGGGGATAGCAAGAGGCAGACATTTAAAACAGCTGAAGTCAGCAAACATGCCAGGCTATATCATTACTTAAGTGTACAGAGGGTCTCTGTTGACTGTATAAAAGAGATCTTAACTGACTTTTAAAAGTTTTCAATCCTACTATAAACATATTAATTTGCTGAGAATGCCACTCTTGTATATATTTCAGGAGGAAACGATCATAAAATTTTAAAGGCTATTTAGAAAAGACTGTTTTTAATGGCATCTAGTTTTCCCTATGAAGAGTGAATCGGCAACTAAGAGCCCAGTTTCTGTCCGTTAGAACCTGAACTCTTGTCCAGTGTATGCTTTTTTCGCATTCGAGTACCTTTAAAGAGAGCACATACTGTAAAAGAACAGAAAAGGCCTTTTGTTTTGTTGAAAGCCCTGCAGATCAAGTAGAATGACACCTGCTGCAAGCTTTTGCAAACATGCATCCTTTTGTCTCCTCTCTCTATCGGGAGGATCTAAAACAATGTAGTCAGAAGAGGCACCTGGACAGAGGTACTTAACATACAAAATCAAATCTGAATTCATCCCTGGCTTTCAGCTTTCATATCGGTGAAAACAAGGGACCTTTCCTTAAAAATCTTAGGAGAACATACGATGAATCTTTAAGCAAGAAATTAGGCGTAGACGTTGGAGGCTGAAAGAAAAGTAGCAGTAACACAGGAAAAGTAGGAGGCCTCAGGAAATGGTAGCAAAGAGTGGAAAAAAGTCAGAAAGTGACCCGAGGCAAGCGATAATAATTAATGACACCGTCTCCATTTACTGAGCATTACTACTGTGATAAAAACACCTACTTCATCATATTTAATCCTCATCCCAAACTTATGAAGTACTATCGATGGCCCCATTTACAGAGAGAAAATGGAGGCTTAAACAGGCATAAACTAAGGTCAAAGTTATATAGCTGGTAAAATTTAGGTCTCGCAAAATTTAGAACTTGAGTTATTTATGATAGCTTTTTTTTTTTTAAATCATAAGCAAGGAGAGAATCATGGTTACCAACTTCCTTAGAGAGAGTTTGAGAGGAGACGCTAACATCCTCGTTATCACCAATAGGAGTGCTTAAGGCCCATTGGTTCTCCAGGACTACACATTACCTTCCCGTCTGGCTTCAGCCTGGGGGACGAATCGTTCCCTGAGGGTTGTAGCCCCACTGCAAAGGAACCTAGAGAAGAATGCCATTATTTTTCACATTAATTTGATTTGTTGTACAGGTTGTGGGCTGTACAAGGACGTCTGACCTGGGGTTGGGGTGGGGCAAAGGAAGGTGGAAATCTAGTTTGAACTCCACTCTCCAAACTGTAAAGGGGTGGTGATGGGGTGTGTCTACCCTGGTGTGGAGCGGTATCTGCCAAACACTCAATCCACAGCAAAGGGTGCCTATTTGTGATCAAGATACCTAATGGGCTAGTGGTAGCCTGCGGCGGTACAGGAGGAATTAAGAAAACAGTGTTTCAAGAAGGCAGAGGCCAAGTGGTCCCCTATGTCCCAGGTTGCTGAGTGGCAGAGTAGGATGAGGGTGGTAGAGGGTGCATGGATATGTCTTAAAACCTATGGCATTTACTCACATCCTGCCTGAATTCCTAGTATAACCATCTGTCTTAATTCTCCCTCCAGAAGAGCTGTGTGTCACTCAGTTGTGTATCCCCCACAGCTCCTAGCGCACAGTAAGTCCTCATGCAAAAAACAAATATTGAGTGAATCAGTGAATGAACAGACTTGTCACGCATGCCTAATGCTATCTGTTGCCTACGAAAAAAATATGCAACAGAAGTGCAATCGGGTTGTGTTTTAATTCGTATTTAGTTTTCCCTTTCCTAGCATTTTTGACAATTCTTTTTTGAGACTAAAATGTGTGGTGTTCAAAAAAATGTGAAAACAAAGCTAGGCAAACGATCTGGATGCTTGCCAACATCAAGAGGCATTACCTAATGATTCTAAAGCATCTGATCGAGTTGACGGGGTTAGGACTGGAATCCTCCCCCTTTCCCTGTGGATGGCTGCACGTGGGTTCACACGCATAATTATTGTCACAGAGTGACGTGTACATTCATGCTCAGAATGTATTAGGCAGAAGAGAAATGTTTCACTAGCATCCTGAGGAAACAAAGGAAAATGGCTTAATGTAAGATAAAAATTGTCTTATCAATTTTTGATCAGTAGTTTCTAATTCTCAAAAAGCACTAAAAATATTATATTCCTACTACTATCTATACATTGTTTCTTACTAAGAACTGTTCCAAATCAAATTAAGCATTGTCTGGATTGAGTTAGAAAGACAGCAGATGAGATCAATGGAAACAATTACAGAGACAGGGTTTGTTTTTCTTTAAGCAGTAGAATAAGAGAGCTTTTAGAGAGGACCCAAGGAACAAAGTGTGGAGATAAATCAAAAACTTCTTTTTTGATCTATTTTAGATGCATAATTTGGGTTGATCTATCCTGTGCTAAGAAATAGTAGAGAAATAATATGAAGTGATGCCACACAATGTTCATTTCATAAACATAAAATGTAATAATCATTCCCTTAAAAAAATCCAACCCATATATACAAATCTTCACAACAATAGATTCTGCAAGTTTTGAAAACATTTACTCCATTACTATCCAGCGCAATTTTTCCAAATGAATTGAAATATATTTAAATGTTTTGAATGCAACAGAACGCCATTAAAGCGCAGCTTGTTGTCGCACAGATTCAGACATAAACGAGGAAAATCATGTCTCCTGAAACTGTTTTCATTAAAAAATGTAACAGAACCCAGTTTTCTTCCTCAGTCACCTCCTCTGCAATGGAGTTTTATAGGGAACTGTGGACCATGACGAAGAATTGGATGTTGGTCTACTGCATGGGAAGCCCTTGAGGGATTTAAGCAGTAGAAGACAGTGGATGACACTGAGACGTGGCAGCAAACCTAAAGTCCATCCCCCTTGCTGCTCTACACAGGGAAGTCCCTCTTCATAAACTCACTGTCACCCAAGGGGTTTTACCAGTTTAGAGTGGGGAAGGAGAAATAACACCTACTGAGTGCTTGATGTGAAGACACTGTGTTAGGCTGTGTCTCAGAGGACCTGTATGGGCAAAGCAGGACAAAAGGGCACATCTGTGGGGCACCTGTTGGGCACCTCTCTAAAAGTGGCACTGAGACATCATTAGAATGAATTGGGACTAGGGCATCAGTTAACTCAGGTCTCCACGCCTAGCATCCTCATAACTGGTGAAATGAAAATTGGGCCTCTCCCCCAACACTGCCCCAGATGATTGAATGGTGACTTCAAGGCAAATATTCAAAGGATATTAATTAGAAGAAGAGCAATATAGCATACCAGAGTCAAGTCCCTGCTCTATCGTGCAGGACCTGTGTTGTAGGCAAAGTTGTTGAACATCTCACAGCCTCAGTTTCCTCGCCTGTAAAATAGTGCTTATTTATCACACAGGTCTGCTATGAGGATTAAATGAGCACATAGGTAGATGACAACTGTTAAGTAGCAGATCTGGAGCTGGCAATGAACCCAGTATATGCAGCATAAAATTCCCCCTTAACTCCACAGTCAGGTTAGGAAAATGGGGAGAGAGGGACCCTGCCTCCAGAGGGCTCCCACCTCCAGCCACTTCTGGCTACCAGGGTCAGGCTGAAGTTTTGCAAAGGTAAAGGCAGCTTAAACATGTGCATGTACAAAAAAGTGTTTTTTAATATTTTAGTGCTTCTAACTTTTGGTACCCAGGGTAAAGCTTAGTAGAGAGATTCTAGTTAGCTTAGTATCAGCTCAATATTTACCTAAATTACTCTTCTCATTAACTTCTCAAGGTAGGGCCTGAATATTTGGATATTATTAACCTAAAGCCCAAACCAGGAGATGTTGTCATTCATACATATTTTGCACTTACAAAGATTTGACCTCAATTTCTGCAGAATAAATGTAAGGCACACATAGTATTTAATATTGTATTTCTAGACATATATGTAAAGTGAAAATGTGGAAGGGTTTCTTCCACTGACCTTTATCACGAAAGCACACAACAGTACTGATAACGTTACTACCCTATGTTCAAATATTACTATCAGCAACCTGAGAAATTATTTACACTGAGATACAAAGAGGTCCAATATAACTAGCTACATCAGTAGCCAACAATTAATGCAGGATTATAAAATATCAAGTCCTTTCTGAAGAAGCAAAAAATAGCATTTGCTTTGCACATTATTATTTACCAAAAATGCAGATAGATAACACTTAGAATAAAAAACAATTATATTTATATTAATCATCACCCTTCCTCAAACACTATTTGCCTTGTAAAGGAGAACTAAGGAAACATTGGTTCTTCCCCATATGAATAATAATCTAACAAAACAAAAAAGAAGCGTTCTCATAGTTGCATTAAGACTGTTGAGTGGTAAGATATTTTCATTATTTAGTGATAAAAATTAAGTACCTTTTAAGGCTAGAACTAATATTCCCACTAATGTTCTCAATTTCATCTATAAGAATATATATTAGAGTTTAAGTCGTAAGGGGCAGATCAATTTTTCCTCAAAGGCACCACTTAATTTATATAGTTATTTAAATCTATAATTTTAAAGTGAATGAAATTAGGGTAAATTAGAAATTTTGATGCGTTATTCATAAGCTTGCTTTTAAGTTTTATACATATTAAATTCTTTTCCTTCTTCAAGGTGTGATCACATGTTTACAGTTACCTACCAACAAAGGTTGAAGGGCTGGGAATCAGGAAGCTTTTATTCTGCTCCTAATTTTGACCCTGATACTACAACCTCAGACAAGTTATTTCTCTACTCATGAAGAACATAGCTTCTTATTACCAACCTGCCTCATCTCTTAGGGCAGGCCAACCTTTGATTTTCCATACTATTGGGAGGAACCCTGGCATGAGCAAGGCATACAATGGATAATAAATTATTTTATGTAAGGCTTTGGTATATATTATTTGAAATTTTTGGCAAAAGATTCACCTTAATTATGTTTTCATAAAGCCAGTATCAAAAGTATTCAGTATAAAGCACACACTGACTAGTAGGAGAAGCTGACACAGGACCAAAAAGTAATTGGGAATCAGAAAGATGAATGGATATAAAAGTGATTGAGTTGTCTATTGTGAAATTAATAAGGCATTATCAAAGTGCTTTGTTCGGCATAGAAGAAAACTGATAGAAACTAGACAACTGGACAAGTCCTGTAAATCAAGGACAAACCACAGCTGAAGCCAGCTTATCATCACTGACATGAAGAAGAGTTGAACTAAGGAATTAAAGATATACAGAGCATCCCTTTGTTTGGAACTAATGCTTTAAAAAGAAGTGTCTACTTCACTGGGCATCATCATTGATTAAACCTTCAAAATCTTCAAAATGACCATCTGTTCATGGTGCTGTGTGGTTCGGACCCTCGGATTCCTGCCTTTAGAAGATTGTGGTTTGTGCCAGACAACAGAGAAGCAGAGAAACACATACATCACATTCTCCACCCACAAGCACAGTTCAAACGTAATAGAAAATGTAACCGTGAAGGGGCAAGTATATTTTGGAGGATAGAGAAATTCTTGCAAGGCATGTTTTTAGAAAGGCTGGGGAAATCACCACCCTGCCTTGAGCAGACAGGCAGGGCTTTGTGTAGGAGGGTGGGGCTGTTAGAAACTGTCTGAATGATGGAAGGGAGCAGCTTAACAGGCTGTTGGGGAGAGCAATTCCAAATGCACAGCTCAGTTTAGGAGCCAGAACTGAGAGTAATGATCTTTGCAGACAGTCAGGGTGGGTGAGGTCTCAGATCCCAGGCTGGGCTGAGAAGCCCAGTGAAACAGAGTTGGAAGGTCATGATTCTGACCCTCACCATGTTAGCTATGGAGAAACCCAAGCTGCTGGCCAGCCCTACTCCACTGAGTACTGGCCACAGTGATCCACGTCTGTGTTTGAGCTATTCTCTTCTCATTTATAAGATGCACATGGTACTATACTATCTGTTGTCTACAGAAGATTGTTTCATGATCTCAAAGGAGATTCTGTAGATGAAAGGGCTTTGTATTCTCAGGGTGCTGGTGTTAGGATGCTCAGGGCTCCAGCAGTGTAGGATCAGACAAATAAAAAGTCAGCAGGTCCCTCCTCAGTCCATCGCTCTTAAGGAAATACACTGTCACCTTCCTAGCTATTGCACATTGCCTGCTGGACTTTAGTTTTGTGTTTAGGGACATACTGGGGTTGTTCTGCTATTTAAGTGACCATTTCCAACTCTAGGAATGTGCTGGTGGTTTGCTTGGGTCTTATCCAAATGCCACTTTGGCATCTCTGGATAAATACAGGATGGGTGGCGACTGTAGTCAGCCTACTGCTCCACCCTACCTCAAGATTTATTTTCCATCTTCTTTGCTCTCCAAGGGAATTTTTCTTTTTTTCTTATCCTTTAAAATTTTTTTAAAAAATTCACTTTTGTCTATGAATTCTTATATCTTCAACTTTATATTACTTTCTTATATATAATTTAAATTTTGTGTTCATTAAAATGGGTAGCAGAAGAGTAAGGAAAAGGGATATGGACGTGGGCCTTCTGCTGCACTTTGAGACAAGATAAGATGGCAGGACATTTCTGATAGTAAGAGATGTATTAGGAAGAAGGCTCAATCTGGAATGAACATAGCAATACTCTCTCCTTTGGCTTTATATCTACTCTTACAGATGAGGAAACTGAAATTTATGTCGATCTGACAGCCAGGACATGGCAGAGTATTGATAACATCATAATGAAGACAATTGCTGGTTGTGTGATAGAGCCAGGACTGGAGTTCAGATCTGATGCTAGGCCAGTGACGCCCAACAGAAATGTAACGTAAGCCACATGCGCAATTTAAAACTTCCTAGTACCTACAAGTATACTAACTAAAAATAAACAGGTGAAATTAAATTTAATATATTTAACCCAATATACCCAAGATATTACCATTTCAACATGTAATAAATATACAATTATTAGTGGGACATTTAATATTCTTTTTTGCACTAAATATTTGAAATCTGGTGTGTGTTTTATAGCACATCTCCGTTTGGACTAGCCTTATTCCACACACTCAGTAGCTGCAAGTTGCTAGTGGCTCCCTTACTGGACTAGGCAGCTCTAGGCAGGTCTTAACTCACTTTATTCTGTGCACTCCTTCGGCAGTCTGGCAAAGCTGGGCTCCGTCTCATAATGTGTTTACATGAACAAGACAAAATCCATGGGATTACTAAGGAAACCAGTTATTTTGAAATACATTTATCAAATTATTTTAAAAATCACAAAATTGTGGTATTGTATATATGCATTTTTTAAATAATACATTAAATAACATAACCCAGAGACAGGCTTAATAATTATAATTTTTAAATAAGTTAATAAACATAAACAATATTGAAATCTACTCAAAGCAACTGTAATGTGATGAAGGTATCTGTGATTTCAGTTGGCAGCAAAGTCATAGGTACTGCTAACACTATGTGTGTTGCCTATATTTGTAATTGGGGAAAATACTCAATTTCAGTTAGAAGTTAATGAGAAGTAAAATGTAATTTCTTCCCATCTAAGTCCATGGACCCCCTCAGGCCTACCCACGGACCTTCTTGAGAGCAGGTGCTTGAACCACTCATCTCCGCTGCTCCTGACACCACGCCTTCCAGGAGAGCTCAGTTTCAGGTGATTCTTGAAGATGCTCATAAATAATTGCTGTACATTTGAGAGCTTCTCATGCTTTTCCCCCCGTACTCTTGATTCTACTTCTTCCTCTCCTTTCATCGCTTGCTCTTTCTGTCATCCCCACTATACTCTTCAGTATCTTACACTACTATGAAATATCCAAGAAATGTTTAAAGAATTGAGCCATTCAGTAAATGAAAATAATAAGTATCATAGGGCTGTTCCTAGAAACCAAAGGTACAACACTTACCCCAAATTTGCGCTTGACTATAGAACACCAGCTAATTACAATCCCATATTCTATCAAGTGCATGCAATATAACTCACATTGTATGTGATCTAGATTGCCTATGTTTGAGAATCTAATATATAAAATGTCATCCTCACAAGTTAAATAAGCTCCTCTCCAAACTTACATGTATTGCTAAGTTGATGAATGATATCCTAAATTCTTTGGCTATTCAAACGGAAAGGAGACATGCTATATTATTATATAGACTTAGAATAGCACTCTGATGTTTACAGCCAATCTAATTTTAAGATTTCATTTGTTTTGAGTTGTGGAACTAATTTGGTGGATCAAAACCAGCATATTTTTCTAATAAAATAGAACAGGAAGGAATACATCAGAGTGTGTCATACAGTAATAAGTGTGAGTACTGTTTCATGAAACTTCTGTTTTATATATATAAATATGTATGATATATACATATATATACACATGTGAATGCAGGGCTGCAAAGTAAAATATATTTCTTATTGTGAGTCATGGTCAAAAATGTTTGAAAATCTTATACATTGCTGGTGGGAATTCGAAATGGTTCAACCACTATAAGTCTGGCAGAATTGCCATATGGTAGTAAGAAATGTATTCCACTCTTGGTATACACCTCAAAGAATTGAAAACAGGCACTCAAACAGATACATGCATGCACATGTTCAGAGCAGCACTGTTCACAACAGCCAAAGGTAGAAACACCAAAACATCCATCGATGGTTAAACAAATAACCAAATTGTGGTATATCCATATTATTCAGTCATAAGAAGGAATGAAGCACTCATACATAATACATGGATGAACCTTGAAAACATTATAAGTGAAAAGCAAGACACAAAACGTCCCATATTGTATGATTCCACTTATAAAAAACATCCAAAACAGGTAAATCCGTCGAGACAGAAGGCAGATTGGCTACTGCCAGGGAGTATGGGGAGTGGGAACGGGGAGAATCTGCTCAGTGGTTAAGGGGTTTTACTTTAGAGTGCTGGAAAAGTTTTGGAACTCAAGAGAGGTGGTGGTTACACAACATTGTGAATGTACTAAAAGCCACTAAATTGTCACTTTAAAGTGGTTAATTTAATGTTATGTGAATTGAACCTCAAGAAATTATTTAAAGAGAAAAAAAATGTTTGAATGCCCTAGTTCTAGAAGGCTTGTCACTACGTCTACTTTCCATTTGCGTCGTGTCCACTTGCTGTGCTGCTACGTCTCCACCTAGTGGTGAAGGAGCCTTCCGTCTGGACTCAAGGACTGAAGACGCGTGACTGCCAGGATAGCCTCCTTCACATCACGAGTAGTTCAATATTTGAAGCAAAGCAAGCCCAAGCCTTTAGCTGGTGTCTACTTCATGAGTGTCCAGATGATGCACAGTGATAACCTCCAGCCCCCGTGAGCTTTAGGTAGGGGAGAAGGATGGTTTCCAGTCATGGCCCTGAAATATTTCTCAAGAAGTCACTGAATCTCTCTGGGATTCATTGATCTGTCTATAAACTGGGGCCAACATCCCCTATGGCACAATTACTAAGGGTTAATATAAGATAGCAGAAGGAATGCACCTAACACAGGTAGATGCTCACCAAAGGTTACTTCCCTTCCTCAACTGTCCTCATTTCTAAAGACACTTGGTATGGACTTATGAACACCAAACGAGATGACTCATACCTCCAAGGGGGCTTCCCTGCTTCAGACTGTCGTTGGAAGAAAGATAAAGACTGTGGGTGTCTGCAGCAAAGAGACACGGATCTGGAGAGTGCAAGCTCAGAAGCAGAAACTAAACATAATACAAAGCCAGGAGGCCAAAGCAGCAGGGACCTGGTGGGTACCAGGTGAGTAACAGGAATGGGAAAAGAGGAAGCAAAAGATCTAGCAGACATTCTAGTTATTGTCACAAATGTTGCCTGAGGTTTCCTAATGGGGGCAGGGAGGGTGGGCAGGGAGAAAGAGACAGAGAGACCAAAAAATACATCAGGCAAAATATTTGGATATTTTTTCAAGTGGGCTTGCCTTAAAGATTCCAACTTTATAATGTGTTCTATGAATGGGATAAAGGCAGACTGAACTGTGAGATGTAGTTACAAAAAACCCAGAAAAGACAGACACAAAATCATGTGCTTTTCAAATTACGAGGCCAAAGGGTATAAGCAGCTCAAAGGGTAAAAGCAAGAACTCGGAGACAAGAACCGTGAAATCAACTAGAAATAAAATAGGGAGAAAAAATTACCAGAGCAAAATGCACTGCTCCCATGTCAGAATATTCTAGGAAATTATATAAAATGGTACAATTTGGCCTTGGAAAACCAAAGGAAACAAACTCAAAACACTATTCTTATACACGTCTAAGAATGGTGATAGGATCAGAGGGGTGGGTGGTGAGTAAAGAAAACCCTACAGGCAGGTAGAGGGAGCCAGGACTCCCCACCAGGTTTCCTTAGGCAAGGGTGGGCTCCACACTCTGCAGTGGTCATTTCATGCCTTTTCTTCTCCACAGCCTTCCTGGTTCCCTCCACCCATCCCATCCTCAGGGATGACTTTGCCTCAGAGATGGTAGCAGGTGTGAACGCTCCCGTTTCTCTGCCACCAAATCCACAAAGCGACCTTCCCGCCCTCTCCCATTAGGATGGAGGAAAGGCCTCTTCTCACCCCATCTCTGCCTCCTTGCTTGGGACCTTGCTCCCTTGCTCTCTTGTATCTTAACCTTTTTCTTTCTATGAGATCTTTCCTGCCTTTATTAAAACTTATTCAATACCTCTCATCCAAAAAGCAAACAATAAACAAAACAAAATCCTTCCTTTTATCCCAGATTTCCTTCCAATTTCTAGTTTATCTTCCTGACTTCCCATCATAGCTCAGTGTCTCAACATAGCTGCCTTTACATGCTGCCTTCAGCTCCTCATCTCTCATCCACCCCAGTCTGTCTCCTGTGGCCACTCTCCTGCTAAGGTGGCCAATAGCCTCCAATGAGTCAGTGGTCACTTCTGCCTTAAATAGCATCTCATCAGCATTTGATGCCGCTGAACCCCACCCTACTTTTTGAAACTCTCTTTTCTTTGCTCCATGACCTCACGGTTTCCTGGTTTTCCAGGTCTTGCAAGGTTGGCCCTGCCTACCTCTCCAGACTCATCTTCTCTCCCTCCCCTGCCAGTTCTCTAGCCACCTCAACTTTCTCCCCCTCAGGGTAAGCAGTGCTGCTCCACCTGCCCACAGCCTCCTCTCTCTTCTCTTCCTTCAGCTAAAGCCTGTTTGTCCTTCCATCTGTCTAAGCCTTACTTCCTCAGAGAAGCTTTCCCTTGACATCCTGCTCTAAATCCAGACCCACTGTTAAAATTTTGCATCGCTCCTTTTACTTATCACAATTTGTAGTTATGCATTTATTGTGTAATTGTTTTCAACATGCTTTTCTCCCTCTTTGGACTAACTTTTTCCCTAGGGCAGATTGCATGTTCACTGTTTTACTCCTTGAGTCCTAGGATCCTGGGTGAACCCAATAAACAGAGCACATAGTAGGCAGTCATTAAGTAAATACTGAATGAATAGCTATTCGGGTAAATGAATGAATGAGCAAATATTCTAACCAATGGCAGAGAGTCAGAGCACATTAGTGACTTTAGCCTGGCTGCTTCAGGCCTTTAATCTTTTCCACGCAGAAGCTGGTGATAATTTTCAGGCTCTCAGATATCTGTTTGAACAAACTCCCATTTTGGCCAAGAGAAGCATGATGGAGAGTAATAAGCTGGCAGCAAAGGGAGGAGGAAAGCCAAGGGGAAAGTAAGTTGGAAGAAAATAGTTCCCATTTTCTGAGTGTTGATTTCTCATTTCCCTGACACAATCTCCACCCATGTCAGCTGTAGATGGGGCTCTTTCCCAGCGGCGTATTGTGGATCTGGAAACTGCAGAAGCTATACACGTATGAGAGGTGAAGCATAGGAAGCAGGGGGAAGGGAGAACAGAAAGCAGCTCTGAAGACAGAATCAAAGTCCAGTGGACCTGGGAGGAGCGGGTCTCCTAAGTCATTGAGCTGAATCCACTCATTATATAGATGAAAAACTCAATCCTAAGCTATGAGGGGCTTACCCAAGGTCTCCACTGGTCATAGAACTGGATGGGCTGAAATCCAGTGCCCTTTTGCACACCGCCAAGTGCCTGTGAAGGTAGACAGCCAGGACTTTGATCCTGTTATTTGCATGTTAAGGGAGAGATTTCGCACTGGCGCTATTTCACATCCATCCTATTCAAAGCAGGGTTTTACTTATACTAAAGACTGCTTGCATCATGGCCGTAACATCGCTAATAAGATTCTGAAACTTTTTCTACTTAGAAATAACAGGAGATGTAGCAAGTCCCAGGCAGGTGTCTAACTAGGATTGACTTTTAAAGTAAAAACTTTGACCCTTAGCTTTTAAAACAACCCTGTGAAGAGCCTGTTGATTTGAATGAGAATAGAGAGGGCAGGGAATTCCTTGCTGCACTTGGTCAGTTGGGCCGGGAGAAGTCAACTTTGTGGATTTAGCAGCAGCCGATGGAACAACAACACACAACTCTTTCCTCATTACAGCCAAGTTTCTTTAAAAAATCACAGTTTCTGTCTACCCTTCCTAATCCCACTCACTCTCCAATTTACTGCCATTCCAGCTCATTGAGAATGAGTGTGCTGCGACCACCAACGCCCAAACCACCAATGCAACCTTCCAGTCTTTACCTTGCTTGGCCTCTTGGCAGCATTTGGCACTGTTGGCCAACGCTTCCTTTTTAACACTTGAGTTTATGTGCTTCTGTGACATCAGTCTCCTCAGTTCTCCTCCTACCTCTGTGACTGTTTGGTCTCATTGTCTTCGGGGCTCCTCCTCTATCCTTCCTTGAAATCGTAAGAGTGACTCAGAGTTCCATACTGAGCTCATTTTCTTCCCATATGTATGTATTGCCTAGGACAATTCATCTAAACCCTTAGCTTCCACTATTGTGTGATGTTTCCTGAATTATTTCTGTACCTCAGATCTCACTGCTGAGGTCCACATCTGTTAAGTTCCTCTTCACATTTTATTGTCCATCTCCACCTAGATACCTCTCAGGACCTAATATTCAACATGTCTAAATCTGAACTCACCACTTCCCTGCCCCCATTTCCATTTTCTTCTTTATTGCCTGAATGGCACCACCACTTACTAAGTCACTCAAGGTAGAAAGACAAGGATCTCTTTCTTTCTCATCCTTCACATCCAAAGACTCAGCAAGCCCTGCCAATTCTCTCTGTTAAATATTTCTTGGATCAGTCTTCTCATCTTCATTCCCAGTACCATTGTCTTAATCCAGGTATTTGTAATTCCCAGCCTGACTCAATACAATAGTCTTCCTATTGGCTTTGCGGTCTCCATACTGCCGCAAGATTGTGCACTAGTTCTCCATCACTGTTGGGATAAAGCCCAACCTTTGGTTGTCATACTAGATGTCTTCCCATTTCTCCAACTTCATGCAACCCTGTGCTTTAGCCATAGGGAACTATCTGCAAGTCCCCACACATCATGCTGCCACATCCTGTTATGCTCTGTACTGCACATTCTGCTTTTTCTTCCCTATTTCCCAACTCTCACTCTCACCCATTCTTCTGAGCTTTGACTAACTTCCCCAGGCAAAATAAAAATGCTCCTCATCTGGGCTCCAGTAGCACTTATTACACGGCCTTGTAATGATCAGTTTATGTGTCTGCCTCCCCACTAAACTGTGAGCTCCTTGAAGGAAGTAGAAGGTTGTGCCCCTCATCTCTGAATTACCAAATCTAGCATGGTGCCTGGTTCATAGCACCTTCTAAACAATGCTAGCTGAGGTTTATTTCTGTGGATGAGCCCACAAGCAATAGGAATGATAGCATCCCTCTGAATACATTAAGTACATATAATATATTCTGCTGTTCTTCTAAGTGATTTTCTGTAGAAATCTACAGAAACAAGAGAAAAGAGAATAATTGTTTCATACAAAGACTAAAAATCACATGACTGTATGGAATAGTCTGTTTTTATTAAAATATCCAATCAGAGAGACATAAATTCTAGAGATTAATTTTGAAATCTGCCATTACAACAAAATTTCCTTAAATGCCATATGTTCAACCCCTAGAAGCAACAAGGGAGATGCAGGATGCGAACCATGAAATCTTATAATGCTCTGCAAACACCTGTCAATGACAAGACTTAAGTTTACTGGGACACACTTAGCTAGCTGATCATTCACGGAGAAGCAGCTGCAGCCAAGAAAGACCACGACATCTCACTGTGACTTTCTTTTCCAAGAAAGAACTAATTAATACACCTTCACATCACATGAAGGCCCACAATGTCTTTGGTTTTCACATACGGAGAAATTGAGGCATTTAAATAAGATGGTTATGGTCAAAGAATGAGTCCAAACACTGTTCTTACTGTTGCAAGTTTTCCTCTCAGGACCAATTGAAGTTCCATTTGTGGCATTACAGAGTCTAACTATGAAGCAGTTACAGTTTTATTTATTTGCTCTTCTTGGACCTCAAGTGTTCTGGTGTCGTCGGCAGTCGCCGGCGTGCTGACAGACAGCCACGGCCCCACTGGGCTGCTAGAACCACTCCAGCTTGACAAGCCGAGCTAGGCTCGCCCAGCACAGCATCACCTGCACACACTCTGCTCCCGACACAGGTCTCCTCTTGGAGCCTGACGCCCAGAAACACTGGGAAGCATGAGAAGTGCTTGCTTTGTAAGTGAAAACAATTCTCAATGTTTCTCAGGATGCATAGTGCCCAGAAATGAGCTACTAGGAGGTCAGGGAAGGCCAACTGTGTGTGAAAAGAAGACTGGCCTCAGGAAGTTACCTCACCCCAGGTTTTGCTTATTAAATTGTCTGCCACCAATGGGATAGCTCCTGCAGTAGTTAAACACACGTGTGGGGAAACCTGTACAGAAGCAGTGTTCTTATTCAAATTTCAAACTCCTCTTGTCCTCACCCAACTCCTGTGCTTTACTTGGAGGATGAAAATAACAGCACCTGCAGGACTGCTTGCTCTAACAGACAACAGACCACAGAGGGTTTAAAAAAAATCAGGTAGATGACTAACTCTCACACTTAAGCATAAAAACATATGTCTCAACTGCTCTCCTAATTTCATTAAACATGTATATGTGTATGTAAACACACTCACTGACACACTCACACACCACACATACCCTGGGATTAACTCCTCAGCCAATTAAGAATACAGACTTAGTAGAACAAAAATACTCTTTCCTCATGTATTTTTAGCTAAGAGCATAAACAACAGCAATTATAAAACAGGGAAAGTCCAGTGAAGAATCTGATCTTCTGTTATACTTTCTGAAATACTAGCAAGGAAGAATAAGCACTAGCTTCAATCTTGCCACAGCCGCCTCCTTGCTGTTCCCTGAACAGGCCAACCCCAGGGCCTTTGCACCTGCTTTTCCTTCTGCCTGAACTCCCTCTCTCCAGAGGTGCACTGCTTCTCTTTCTTCAGGTCTCTGCCAATCAGCAAGATCCGCCCTGACCATCATATATTAGGTAATGTTTCATTCCCTGGCCCTAAATCCTCTTTTCCTTGCTTATTTTATTCAAAGCATGTTTCACTTTCCAAATAATACATATTTACATGTTCATAGTCTGTCTCCCACTCCCACCAAAATATACGATCTTCGGGGGCAGGGGTTATGTCTGTTATACTCCCTACTGTAATTCTAGTACCTGGAACAATGTTGGTAGGAGACAGGTGTTCAAGGGATATTGAATGAATGAGTAAATCAATGAAAGAATTTTGCTGCAGTTGAACTTATTCTGTGTCTATCACGTAAGATAACGTGCCAAACCAGCAAGCAAATTAATGTCGAATACTATTTACATTAACAAATGCTTACAATAGTACCTTTCTGCTCATGAACCTCGACAAGCTGTGGTCTGTGCTGAATTAAAGGTCTGGGCTGACTGTCTTTGAAAGCATTTCATTTCTCTCTACCGCATCCATGTGCTGCCATGAGGGCGACATCGCCTTGGGGTTGGTAGCCCTGTGATGTTCTAGATTGACGTGCCTGTACGATGATTTGCTTAACCCCCACTTCTCTGAATTTGATTGAACTCTCCCTGCCCTGACTAGAAAGAGGGATAGTTCTGTGGACTGGCAGCCAAGAGATCTGGGGTGCCTTTTACCCAAATACTGAGTGTGATGGCTGAGGACAAACACACGGACTGTGTCTGTGGGGGAGACCACGTTGAACCAGGGCAGTGAGTGCAGAACTGGTTGTTAAAGCCCAGGATGCCCAGGGTGGGAAGAGAGAGCACCACAGAGCTGGTCTGGGTCAGTTCTGGCCTTGGACTCTTGCTGCTTCTGGCTTCTGGAGTGGCCTGCGTGGGCAGGGTGGGTCCATTTAAAAGGAGCTGATGGGCATCGACTTCGAGCCTTGGCACTGTAAAACTTAGACATTCTGTTTGCAAATGGTGTTCTTTCTGGTTAGACGGAAAAGAACTTTCATTTCTCCACATTATGAGTGAAACACTTTAAACGGACTTGACCTTTTAAGAATCATCAGACAGACAACTTGAAAGGCCTTTTGTGATAAATATGGCACAAGCAGCGGAACATTTAAGACTCAGGCGGTGATACGGGAAATTTAGCAGTGGGCAGCTTTAATCTTGTTAATATTTCTAATTAGAGTCCCACTTTATACATGATGGCGAGACCTGGAGCTATGTGGATATTACTAAAGGATATTACTGTTAGTTCTATGACAACAGTCCTGTTCTGATCTCTCAGATGCTTTAATTAATGATTTGGATGAAGCCAGAGGTGTCATACTCATCACACTAGGAGAATAAAGTAAAGGGGGAGGGGGCCAAAGTCCTACATATAACAAATGATAGCCAGGATCTCTCCTGTAAATGACTGGCACAAGACAGAAAATGGACCAAATCCAAAATATAATATCTTACTTCAGGAAAAATGCCAAACTCTCTACTTTGGCCACCCCAAAAAAGCTTTCAAAAGTAGGGTGCCTCTCTTATATATTCATTCACTTCAGAGCACATATGGATCTGTAACTATACATTTGTTTGTTCACTTGTTTACTGACAGCCTTCACTGATACATTGTAAGCTCCAAAGGAGGCAGAGATCATGTCTGCTTGGCTCCCTGCTCCATAGCCAGGGTCTGTGCAGTGCCTACGATGCAGCAGGTGTTCAGGATACATTTACTGAGTGAATAGCTGAACAAATGAATAATCTGTGGAAAGGATGGAGGAAGATGACTTAAAAAACAAGTCATTTAAAGACGTGGCCTTTCTCAAATCAAAACCACAATGAGCTATCAGCTCACACCTGTTAGAATGGCTATTATCAAACAAACGAGAAATAATAAGTGTTGGCAAGGATGTGGAGGAAAGGGAACCCTTGTGCCCTGTTGGTGGGAACATAAATTGGTGCAGCCACAGGAAAACAGCATAGAGGTTCCTTAAAAATTAAATATATATGGGGCCGGCCCAGTGGCACAGCGGTTGAGTGTGCATGTTCCGCTTCGGCGGCCGGGGGTTTGCTGATTTGGATCCCGGGTGCGGAAACGGCACTGCTTGGCACGCCATGCTGTAGTAGGTGTCCCACATATAAAGTAGACGAAGATGGGCATGATGTTAGCTCAGGACCAGTCTTTCTCAGTGAAAAGAGGAGGATTGGCAGAGCAGTTAGCTCAGGGCTGATCTTCCTCAAAAAAAAAAAAAAAAAATTAAAAATAGAACTACCATATCATCCAACAATTCCACTTCTGGGTATATATCTCAAGAAAATGAAGATGCTAATTTGAAAAGATATATGCACTCCTATGTTCACTGCAGCATTATTTACAATAGTCAAGATATGGAAACAACCTAAATATCCATGGATGGATGAATGGATAAAGAAGATGTAGGGAATGGAATACTACTCAACCATAAACAAGAATGAAACCTTGCCATTAACAACAACATGGATGGACCTTGAGGGTGTTACACTAAGTGAAATAAGTCAAAGGGAGAAAGATGAATACTTATGATCTCACTTACACGTGGAATCTAAAAAACTAAACAAAAGAACACAACAAAGCAAAATCTCATGGATACAGAGAAGAGAGTTGTAGTTGCCGGGGCAGGGAGCGAGGTTGGGGATTGGGGAAAAGGGGTGAAGGAGGTTGGGAGGTACAGACTTCCAGTTGTGAAGTTAACAGGTCATGAAGATGTGGTGTGCAGCATGGTGACTATAGTCAGTGGTACAGTACTGCATATTTGAAGGTTGCCAGGAGAGTGAAGCTTGAAAGTTCTCACCACAAGAAAAAAAAAGTTTTCAGTAACTTTTTGTGGTTACAGATGGTGACTAGACATTGTGGTGGTCATTTCACAGTGTATACTGATGTTGAATCACTACGTTGTATACCTGAAACTAACATAATGTTGTATGTCAATTATACCTCAATTTAAAAAAAAGATGGCATTTCTCCTTGACTGCAAGTTCAATGTTAGTGAACAATGCTGAGGCTAGCAAAGGCAATCTAGATGTCTGCAACATGGGATGTGACCATCCTGCCTGATTCTCTCTGTGGCGTAATCTGCCTGCTTCTGCATGTTGCAATTTAAGAAGGATATATTTTATGGGCTGAATTGTGTCCCCACCATCAAATTCATATGTTGAAGTCCTAACCCCTAGTATCTCAGGACTGTATTTGGAGTAGGGTCTTTAAGGAGGTAATTAAGTTAAAATGAGATCACCAGAGTCCTAATCAAATATGACTGGTGTCCTTTAAGTGGGGGGACGTTAGGACACAGACACACACACAGAAAAGATCATGCAAAGACACAGAAAGAAGATAGCCATCTGTAAGCCAAGAAGAGGGGCCTTAGAGAAACCAACCTTGCCAACACCTCAATCTGACTTTTAGCCTCCAGAAAGCTGAGGCAGCCTCTGTTGTTTACCCCGCCCAGTCTGTGGTTTGTTATGGCAGCCCTAGCAAATTAATGCATATAAGTAACTGTTTAACCAACTAAGAGTGTATAATTTGAAAATAAAGTGAATTAAGAGGGCAATGAGCACTTTCTTCAAAGAACTAAACAATCATTATATTGAAGAAAATGGAAAAGGGAAAACTTTCTGACAAAAAGAGACATCTGAAAGTGGAACGAATGAGCATTCTGATATATAATTTACTTATTTACTGAAGTTATTATTTATTGGCTGACTCCTCTGACTAGAGGTAAGCTCCATGAAGACAGGCACACAGTAGGTGCTCAAGAAATATGTCAAGTGAACGAATTTGCTCTGGAGGTAATGAGTTTCCTGTCACTGGAGGCATCTGAACAGAAGCAGCCACACCCTCCATGAGGATATTACTGAGAAATTTCTTGCAGAGGGCACAGGGTTAGGTCACTTCAGGGTCCTTTTTCAAAACTGAAATTTTATTAAACTAATCCTACTACTGATGGACGAAACATAAGTAGTCCTCATAGTAAAGGTCCACATTTAAACATCTGTCTTCATATACGGATTCTAGTCCAAGTATCAGGACCATACACTTATATTTTGCATTTTTTCAACCTGAATGTATTATTGACCTATTGTATCTCCTAACAAAAGAGAAAAAAATTTTAAGTATAATTTACTCTAAATTGTTTTCTAAAACCCAGCTCTTTTCAGCTTTTTTGTTTTTTAAGGAGATAGACATTTCTATTTCTTACGTCTGTTTAATTCAGAGCATGAATTCCAACAGCAGAAGATGGTGGAGCCTTAATAAATGTCTAATGATGAATAATTAATAATAGTAAAAATTATCATCTTCTTCTTATACTCCCAAGGGCAGTGGCAGATGGTGAATTCTGACTGTGCCTAATTCTGGCTGTGCCTGTGGCTGCCCGTAGATCTTTCAAGAAGCCAGCATCCAAAGAACACAGTGAAACTCACAAGAATCTCATGAATTTTGCTGTTGTTGCTCCAAAGGTTCTTTTGGCACAGACTCTGCTCTAGCAGATGAGCCTGTGTACTTGCAATCACAGCAATTCAGTTAAAAAAAAATCGCTAGACGACCTTACAGAGATTTTGAAAAATAGGCCTGTCCTCGAAAACAAAAGAGTAAGGGGGACAGGACACCCTCCTACTTCCACTCCCTTGAAGAATTTGAGTCCTAATGTCAAGATTTGAGGCCTTTCACATAGCTCAGAAATACTGAGTATTATAATGTTCAGGTAATTGAGAAGCACAGACAGTTTCAGTAAATTCAATTTTTGTTTCATAATTCACTTTGGCAGATGTTTAACATTTGCCTGCTCCCATAAACTTTATTTCCAACTTGCTAAAATTCTGCCATGTGCCAAGGGCAATACTACATATGGAGCCAAGATGGCAACTCCTGCAACCCAACATATGTCTCGGTTTGTAGTACCTCCACTTTCATGTTTGTTTATATTCTAGCCATACCTCCAAAATCTTTATTTTCATAAGGAATATTATCACTCTAAATGGGACCAAAGAAATGATTAACAGTGATTGGAAGCCAGATTTAAAAACTTTGCTATGAAATAGATGGTGGCAAGTCAAACGTTTACAATCTTAGGCAGCAGTGATCAATCCTGAAAGGTAAACTGTGTGAAATAAATCCTAACAGTCAACTTTCCCACCCAACTCCCACAGCCCATTGCACCAGCATGAGGGCGTTGGGAGAAGTGCACTGACAACAAAGAGGAGTTGCTAAGAACAGGGTTATCTGCTCCATCTTTATCTTCATCACTGAAAAGGCAGGGCTTGTATTAGACAGGGCTAGCACTATAAAAAATATTACTTGAGGCTCTGGGGGCTCTCAAGAAATGCTTGTTATTCTGTCCATTGGTTTCCAAACTGTTCCATGAATCACTTTTTTTCCTTTTTTTTGAGGAAGATTTGCCCTGAGCTAACATCTGCTGCCAATCTTTCTCTTTTTGCTGAGGAAGACTGGCCCTGAGCTAACATCCATGCCCATCTTCCTCTACTTTCTACGTGGGATGCCTGCCACAGCATGGCTTGCCAAGTGGTACCATGTCCGCACCCGGGATCCAAACTGGCGAACCCCGGGCTGCTGAAGCAGAACATGTGCACTTAATCGCTGTGCCACCGGGCCGGCCTTATGAATCACTTTTTAAGCGGGGTTTGAAGGAAAGAGTTATCCTGGTTCGTTACAAAGGCTTGAGGCAGCATTGGTGAGGTGGAAACTGCACCAGACTTGGAACTGGAAGATCTGCATTCAAGTCCAACCTCACCAATTAACCAATTGGTGACCCTGAGCAAATTATTTAATTCTTCCATTCCTCAGCTCCTGTCCACAGAAAAATAGGAACGTTGATAATACATGCCACTGGGTGTATTAATTAACCAGAATTGGGAATCCTTTCACAATGTATACATACATCAAATCACCAAAATGTACACTTTTAAATATCTTACAATTTTATATGTCAATTATACCTCAATAAAGCCAAATAAAGAAATGCATACCACTGAGGACTGTGCTAAAGATAGAAAGAGACAGTATATGTGCACAGCATGTACTAGGCCTCACAAAGACATTAATAGCATATTTATACTAATGATGGTATTTATTGAGAGACTGCTATGTACCAGTGACCATGCTAAGCACTTTTTATGCATCATCTCACTTAATTCTCATAATAACTTGATGAGCTTGGTATATTATTCCTATTTTATAGATGAAAAAACTGAAGTTTTGGGACTCCAGGATCACTCGGATAATAAATACTTGCTTGGATGAAAATACGTAATTTTTATGAACTTTAATAGCTCCATGACAACCCAAATTGCACCTAGCCTAAAAGGGGTTAAATAAATTATTTTAATCTAGTAAAAGAACTAACATTTAAGTGCCTCCTACGTGCCACATATGGGCTATTTTACACATTACTGGACTTAATCCAAAGACCTGTGTGTGTGTTTACGAATGAGATATTACCCCCATTTTAAAGACGGGAAAACTGAGGTTCATCAGGGTTAAGTTATTGCCTAAGGTGGCACAGCTGTAAGTGACTTTTGATTCCAAACGCAAGCATAGCCCAGCACACAGCCTCTCTTCAATTTTGTGTTCTCATCTCTTCTAACATTAGCTAACTGAATGAAGGCAATAAAAAATAATACACTATAAGAACAAAAGATAACATTTTCTCTTTTCTAATTCTTGCTTTTGGATACTCGTTTAACATGACTATTAAGCATTCAATCCAAAATCTGACCATGACCACTTTATTTTCACTGACACAAATAAATAAAATGAAAAAACAAACAAATCTCTAAGGAGAACATTGTTTTAAAATGTAACATACAGTTAACATCAGGTCTTTTAAAGTAATTCTGACCAAAACTAAATAATCAGTCTGGTCCCCACTTTGCCAACCAACTTCCTTTACATCTTTCCACAACAGGGAAACTTCTCCTCATCCCACCATCCCCACCACTATCCTCTCGCCACCATCACCCCGCCACTCCCCTGATGCCTCCCTTCCCCACCCATCATGTTCGTTGGCTGCTCCGAGCCTTTGTTATATTCTCCCTTTGCCTAGCATGCTGTCTTCTTCCCCAGTTCAAATTCTGTTCATCACTTAAGGTGGTGCTCAAGCCCTCCCATTCCATGAGCTTCCTGACTACTCTTCCTGACTGTCTCTTCCAGTCTCTTACTGCATTTAATGGCGTCCCTATTCCATATGGCACTTGGTTATTAGCTTCAACAGTTCTAGATGTGTAGCCCATCTCTCCAAATGGATAATAATGTCCTTGAGGACAGACTGTCTTTATTGTTTTTCTCTTCCCTACTCTACTCAAGAAGCTCTCAATAGTTTTATAACAACGGAAGAGTATAATTTTTTTAAAGGGAAAAAAACACCACTGTCTATAAATGTTGCTAGGATCTTTTTCCTTACAAGCTATTTTTTAAAACTTCAACAAAGAAAGATAATCTTCTCCAACTAGGCACAGATCATTGGCTATTTTCTAGGTTTGTATAATCTAGCATTTAATAACTTAATAGTAATATCTTAACAATGAAGTTTGATAAAAGTGGTAATACTAACCGAAAATGATATCAGTTTCTTTGAAAATAGGGTAGATGGTCAAGAGTCTTTATTTATTCAACAGATAGCTACTGAACACCAATTAATTGTTTGACACTGTGTTGGCCCCTCTGGATCCAGTAAGAAACGGTCTTAACCCTCAATAAGCTTACAGTCTAGTAGCAAGACCAATAGAGATTGTTCTATATGATAGTGGCTATAATGTAGGTTTCTATAATAATTACACTCTTTAATAAAATAGAATCAGATTTATTACCAGATATGCTCAATGTCCTATATAAGTGTTTCTTAATGAGTATGATACTACCCTTTAGGGGGCTTTTACGAGAAATGTGGAGGCATTTTTGGTTATACAAGTGATAGGGGAGGATGCTACTGACATTTTGTGGGCAGGGGACAGACTGCTCAATGTTCTGCAATGCGTGGGGCTCTCCTGCACAACAAAGAATTGTCTCATGTCCCACTGACTTTCAAATGCTCCCCTTGATGTCCTTATAGACGAAAAAACTCGTTTATAACTATCTAAGTCTGGCATCCTGCTGTTGCACATATAAACAAAGTATTTTTGCACGGGTGAAATATCTTCTAAATTTTCACAGAATGCAATTATTATGTAAGTTCAGGAAAGAATATACTTTGTTGTGTTTGGAGCTTTACCAAGAATTGGTCATTAATTAAGGAAATCATAACACTTAAGGCAGGCAATGCCACACCTGGCTCACAGCTGTGTCAGTCTGCCTGGGGGGCTGTGCATTCACCGTGGCTCTGTAACACGTGCGTGCATCTGACGATTTCAGCACGTCTCTCCGCGTAACACTGTCAGAGTACCGAAAGTGTTGACGCTCAGAGTAGTTTAGCATGGATTACTTTCCTTACCCTTCTCTTTTATATTACAGATATAAGATACAGATACAGGTATTGAACATAGATTTTTTTAAAAAGTTATATGGATAGGTATTATCTTTGAATTCCATTTCAGGATAGTAAAAAAGATGTGACAAAATATTTGTTATAGAAGAGGCAGTTGAATCTTATAGGTCGAGAATCACTAACTCTAGGCTTGTAAAGAAATTTAAAGACAAAGTTCTTGACATTAAGAAGTCAATTTCCTTTTTCAAGTTTTCTCTCTTTTATCTTTGTATGCCGTCAAGGGGCTTCCCACAGTCAGCCAAGCTTCTGCATCATGGGCATTTTTAGCAGCTACCATCTGATCTCTGAGTTCTTCCTGCAGTGAGAGGAACTGGTGTGGATTTTGGAAAACACAAGAAAAAGGCAGACATAGACGAAGAGAGAAAATTTTTACCATAAACTGCTACACTGAAGAAGCCTTACAGTCAGCCTGAGAGGAATGAAAAAATTCAATCAAGAAAGGAGTCAGAAAAAAAAGAAGATATAATAATTTATACCATTAAGACATATTTACTAAAAAATGGGAACCCAAAGAAGTATAAACTAAATCCCTGCCCTCAGGTGCTTGCAACATAACTAAGCATGCAAATACTATATGCAGTGTCTCGCAAACCAGGAGTACCCTGACACTAAATACAGTGAATTTGATAGAAGATACGCATGTAACAGCTAATTTCCAGGGGTACGCCTGCCAGTGGGCCACCAGGCAGATGGTTTAACTAGAGAAGTGCTGTAGGTTGAAACAGGGGGACAGAGGAAGAACAAGTCAGTAAACAGCAAAGGGACTGATTCATTGACAGGGAAAGGCGATATAGGGAATATTCACATGAAGGCCATAACTGAATCGACTGATTTTATATCACTATCAAGATTAAAGCCATATTTAGATATATTCAGTAAACAACCATAATATAGATTCATTCTGGGCAGTTCCGCAACTCAATTTTTTAAGCAATTTTATAATAAGCACAAATAAGATCCTAAGCATTAGAAAGAGGAAACTCTTTGTTTTAAATAAGTAATCTGCATGTCGATTATTTTGAGGTACATGAATTTGGATTTTTGGATTAACATATGATGTTAGCAGAGCAAAGTTTAAGCAGAAATTGAGCCACATTGAAATGCATGGCACTTTAACAAGGGTAAATAAAATCACATTGGTTAGACTACAAAATCTGACAAATTAATGTGAACAAATGTTACAGCTCAAAAATTACTTTATTGGGAAGAAAAGGAAAATGCTAACTCACAAAAACAGTTCTTTAATAAAGCACCAGCTAAGTACACATTTTATACACAAATCTAACCCTGATTACTCTGGAGTAGAAGATGTTGTCTCTTTTTTGAGAGACTAAAACAATTTTAATTTCTCCCTTTTTTTTTTTTTTTAAGTTTGACTGAGTTTAAGAAAGGTCATCTATCCTAATAGGTTGTCATTTTTTTTGGTCTTCTTACTGCATGAATTTGGGTTGCCTCGAAGATGGAGAGCATCCTGGCCTGCTGTCCATTTCTGAAGTGACACTGATTCCTCCTGTCTCTGCCAAGTGGAGTCACTCAGCAAGCTTAATCTATGCAACTAGGCCACTCCGTCCCGGCCCTGCGGTGACACTCACTAATGTGAAGGCGATGAGATTTGATTTACTGTGTTCTTAAATTGTTCCTCTAACTCAACCGTGTAACTCACATTCTAGAATATTCTGGGAGAAAAATCGACCTACAGGGGAGAGCTTTTGTCATGTACAAATAAGGTAATCATTAAGGCCAGGAAGCATATTTCCCCCGGCCTCTGCTCTTAAAAGAATTTATTCGACATGATTAAGAATTGTTCTCAAAACGCTCTCAAATACTAGTTTGAATGAGGATGTCAGCGCAGCCTTGGGAGTAGAGATTCTCAAGTAAACGCATTTCTCATCTTACAGACAAGCAAGAAAGCTCTCCAGGATTGTTTTTTGTTTTTCAATGGTGTACCTCCTCCCTCTTGCCCGAGGAAACACAAACTCAGAAAATATCTGTCAGGAAGCAAAATATATTCTAGATATTTTAAACAGAATCTAAAAGTAAGTTTTTATCAGAAAGTGGCATGGTAGTTTCAAGGAAAAATATAATTTAGACCTCATCTATTTATTAAGGCTGAATTATATGAGATAAATAACACCTGGTATTGGATAATGCATTATAAAATTATAAGAAATAATTACAATAACAATAACACCTGGTATGAGATAATGCATTACAGTTTAATGAGCATATGACTATACATTATCTCGTTCAAGATTCACATCCCTTAGATGTTTTAAGCACTGAAAAAAATTAAAGCTATTTTACAAATTAGGAAACTGAGGTTCTGAAAAACCAGTTCCTCCCTTGAAATGGGTGGTCTAAAGGGACACAAAGCTGCCCATTTCAAACGTCTGAAGGGCCACTGACCTCCCTTTAGGACTGCTAGCCTGTGACATGGTCCCATCATACTGCCCAAGCACAGACTCAAGTGAGCACACGCTTCCTGAAAGGCACAGTGGTAGCATGCCCCAGAGGACAGGGTCTGGAGTTCCACAGCCCAGGTGTGAATCTTGCTCTGTCACATTCTAGCCACGTGACTGGGAAGGTTACTAAATCCCCCTGCGCCTCAGTCTTCTATACTAACAATAGTATCTACCTCAAAGGGTCATTATGAGGATTATGCTAATGTACAGTAAAAACTCGAAAATGCTATACATCACTATTATTCCTTTTGCAAGCACTGGAAATCTCTCTCATTGCCAAATATTCTTCTAATACAAAAAAATTAACTGACTCAGGACTGTCATGGCAGAGCTGAAACAAGAAATAGGATCTGATTATAAATGACGTTAAAAGAAGGTATGGGCATCTTCACAGATCACAGGGTTTTATATTGCTTCCTGGATTTACGTTCTGGACACCAGCTAGGACACTAGCAAAGAAAAATAGGTCCTCGCCCAAGAAACAGCCCCAACCAGAGAACAAGCCAGCCAAGGGGAGCACCTGGGGCCCGGCCTCCCTTTAGATGGCTGGGGCAAGCCTGCACCGCCTTTCTATCTTCTGCAGCCCTTGACTATTTGGTTTAGTTATCGCATCATCTGTTTGGGTAGATGTTTTTAAAAAAACAGAACTAATTTGTTTTCCTGTTATTTCTTCATATTCTAATGCCCTTTTAAGAAGGTCATAAAAGGTTGCCAACTCCAGGCTCAGGGAATAATTCTCAAGACTAACTTTCTCATAATACACGGTAAGAAAAAAAAAATCACCTATAATCCACCTTTTAAATTTTTCTGTGAGAACACGGGCCGGGTCCTGAGAGCCAAGTTTCACAATTCTTTGCAACAAAGAATTCCACCGCTACACCTCGGACCAAGATTGTAAGCGTTTGGCTTTTGCTTTGGCTGGTCCCATTCACTCTTGTCTCGATGGTGCCAAACCACACAGCTGAGGCTGGCAAGGTAAGAAAAGACTTCACTTCCCCGCCAAAACCAACCGGCCACCACAGAGGTGAAGGAGGTGCAAAGCACAACAAAGGCTGGGGCCCCTCTCCTCACCACCCGCAGCTGTGCTGATATTAAGCGCCTTCCCAAAGCAAACGTGGGGCTCACAGCTTTGGAACAGCTGGATTCCTCAAGATCGCTCCAGGCTTCTGAGTCCCCCAGGGACGAGGAGCTCTACATTCTGGAATCCACAACACAGATAGTCCAAATCAGCCCCCGGGTGGCAGAGGAAACAACCACAGAGCTGATCTTCTCCCCAGCTGTATAAGTGACACCTAGTGGAAGCAAGTAATAAAACCCCCAAGAGGAGAGGGAAGTTTGCTGGATGCCTTTGACCTGTCTAAGATCATCCGGGCTATGAGTAGGAGAGGGGGATTTTGGAGTCCAAATCTGTGGATCTGTGCTCAATCCAACTCTTTATATTTACCACATTTTCTTATTCTTAATATTATATGCATCTAACAATAATCCTGTGAGGTAATGGGGATTTCACAAAAAAGTTACATTTTCATGAAAAGTCTCCTTAACTAGATCACTTTCTCTTTCCAAGAGATGATGTGATGGGCAGAATTTCTAAAATTGGCCCTCCCACCCCCCAAAAACCCTGTCCTGCTCTAATCCCCAGAACCCATGAATTTGATGAGATATCACTCCCAGGATCGTGTCAGGTAATGTTACGTTACATGGAGAAATGACCTTAAAATAGGGAGATTATTCAGATGGGCCTGCTCTGATCACACGAGCTCTTCAAAGCAGAGAGCTTTCTCAGGCTCACGGCAGAAGAAGAAAGCTGAAGATCTGGAAGCTTCTCCAAGGAGCTTCAATGTGCCATTGCCGGCTTGAAGATGGAGAGGCCACGTGAGAAAGAATACGGGAGGCCTTGAGGAGCTAGGATGGCCCCAGCTGCCAGCCAACAAGGAAAGAGGGACCTCAGTCCTACAACTGCAAGGACCTGGATTCTGCCAACAACCTGAATGAACCTGAAAATGGATTCATTCCTACAGCCTCCAGGTAAGAGGCCAGCTCAGCCAAAACCTTGATTTTGGCTTATGAAACCCTGAGCAGAGATCAAGCTTCAGCCCATGCCTGACTCCTCACCCAAGAAAACTGTGAGATAATATGTGGGTGTTGTTTTAAAATGACAAGCAACCGTTTGTCAGGCAATAATAGAAAACTAATACAGATGATTATCAAATTTTCATATTATCTCAAAGTGGAAGCCACAGAATTAAAACTCCCCTCCTTTTACTTACATACATTCACACATGTATACACACACCCCTCATCCTATCCTGGTGCTAAATTCTTCTCTGAACTATTTGTCATAGTTCCCTATTTCCTCATTATTTCAATGGCCTCTCAACTCCTTCATCTCTTTCATGATCTTGTATTTGGATTCTTATCTGGCTTCCCTGCCTCTCGTCTCTCCACCCTTTTCTCTAATCCTAGGCAATGCTGCCAGATTCAGTTTCCTAACACCACTGTTCCAAACACTGTTCTAGAGAATAATGCCAATGAGAAGGAAGTTTTCATCACTCCATGGTAATAATAATAACAGTTTTTGTAAAGGACAATGCGATGAGTTTCCTTTTTCATAAAGCTAAATATGTTACATTTGAGGAATTTTTATTCTAACTTTTTTTGGTAAGATGCTCTTTTTCTATGACATAATTATAACTGTAGTAGATTGCAGCATAAATGGTCACAAATTCTTCCCTCTTTGTCCCTTTGTAACGTGACTTAGCAGCTCCTTCCAGCAAGAGGAGGAAGTTATTTCTCTACTTGAATCTGGGCTTGCCCGTGGGACTTGCTTTGGGCGACGGAGCTTGTGTGCTGGGGCTTTCTCTCTTGCTGCTGAGACCTCTTTGACCACCAGGTGAACAAACCTGGGCTGCCCTCCTGTGATTAAAGCCCAAGTGGAGAAAGGCCTTATGCATCCCAGCTGCCCACACTGAGAGCCCAGACACGTGGATGAGAGCATCGGGGACCATCCAGCCCCAGGCGAGCAGGCCCAGACAAGAAGAGCCACAGAAGCATGACAAATAATAAACATGTGTTCTTTTAAGCCACTGCATTTGGGGTGGTTTCTCAAGCAGCAAACTGATAAAATGGCACAAACCAGTTTGTAGTAGTTTTAAAATATATATTCTTACTTAGAAAACTAAAAAGAGAATAAACTCTTTGTAAGTACTTATAATTTTCTAAACATTTAACTCGTCCAGGAAATAAAAAAAAATCTTGGAACTATTGCCTTAACCCACAGCTCCAAATATGTCTTTGTCTTGCTCAAAAGGCTATGAAAACTGCTCCACAGAGAAAGATTTGGATGTCTATTTATAGAGAGAGATTTTTCTGCTTGATAAATGATATCAGGCTAGGGAAGGAGAGCAGAGGGCTGAGTGGATAAAGCTGCATCCGGATGGGGGTGGAAGTCGTGGTTGGGGGCAGTAGGGTCGAGGTGAAAGGATCTTCTGTCAAGAGCCTAGAGAGCTCAGAGAAGCCTAATTAACCCAGATCTGTCTTTCTTGTTGCTTTCTGGGGAGAGCACTCGCTGGAAGACTTAGCCCTTTGCTGTTTGAACTTTTTTGAAATAATGCTCCACTGCATCCCAAAGAGTCTACTTAACACCCCCACCACCACTTCCATCCCTACCCACTGTCTGTCTGCCCTTGTGGTATGGACAACTCTCAATCTGACACTTAGCAGTTCTGGACTCTACCAAGCCAGAGGTTGTGGGTGCTATATACCTTCTGGAGTGACAGTGGCTTGAACAATATGAGCCTGCATGGAATCAGTCTTCAGCCGCCCTCTGAGCGAGGGCCAGTGTGGTTGCTATCCCTGTTAGATAGTTATTGTACAGTCATTGTAGAGTTAGCTCAGGTGCATGGACAGTATAATCTTCTAAAAGGAATAGCTCAGTTGATTGCTTAAACATATTTTCCTGATTTTTATTGGATCAATTTTTTCCCGCAAGTTGCTAATTTTACCAAATTTGAAATAAAAGATGGAATTGGTAAAAATATGAAGAAGGACTTCTGTTTTGGGTAATAAGGAGAATAGGTACATGGACTAACTCTCCTGCTGGAAAAAAACTTAAACATTCTGGATAAAATATTTAAATTCTTGGACCTAAAACCTAAAAGAAGGAACTAGGAGTTAAGTGGAGCCCCACAGCTGACTGTCTCTGTGGGGGGACTTGCTACATGGCATGACCCTTATCTTTGATTTTCATGACCACACAAGGTGCAGGTAAAAAGCCTAGAGACTGCCCCCAGCTGGGGAGTAGTCTAATATGGGTTCCTCTCCAACAAAAAGTTGAGACTGCAAAGGGCTCCACCCTCAGTGTAAGGGAATGGAAAATGACACCTACCCCCACACCCACAGAAGAATGCCAAAAAATAGTAAACTTTCAAATCTAGGCACTAAGCAGAGGAAAAAAGAATCATTGCTAAAACTCTAGACTCACAAGCTAGTCTTCATGTTAGCTTGAAGCTCAAATTCACACTACTTAGATAATCCAAAGTATTTCAGGTCCAAAATTTGATTTTGAGTGATCCTTGACTGGTAGTGTTCTGGTAGAAACAAATGCCAAATCTCTCTGAAGGAATGGATCTTTGTCCTGGGTTCAAAGAACTGCCACAAAATTTCAAGGAAAATAAGTAGTTCACAGTAAAAAACTAACGAGCTAACTAGCTAAATATACAGGAAAACAAGGCATCATAAGGAACAATTAGTAGAAACAACAGACAGCAGAAACAGACCCCCAAGAATTTCAGATAACGGAATTAGTAAATACAGACTCCAAAAGAACTACATTTACAAAAATAAAAGACAAGTTTGAAAATAAGTTCAGGAAACCAGAAATATTAAAGGATATCCAAATAAAATTAGGCAAAGAAACAAATAAGCTTCTAGAAATAAAAATATAATAATTGGGGGCCAGCTGCACGGCCAAGTGGTTAAGTTCAGCGCTCTGCTTCAGCGGCCCAGGGTTTCGCCAGTTTGGATCCTGGGTGCGGACATGGCACCACGCATCAGGCTACGTTGAGGGAGCATCCCACATAGCACAACCAGAGGAACTCACAACTAGAATATACAACTAAGTACTGGGGGACTTTGGGGAGAAGAAGAAGGAAGAAAAAAAAGAAGACTGGCAACAGATATTAAAAAAATATATATAATAATTGAAGTTAGAAATGGACAGGTTTAACAACAAATTCAACACAGCTGGAAGAAAGAATTGGTGAACTGGAAGACATATATGAAGAAATTATCTCAAATACAGCACAGAGGAAGAGACAGGAAACATGAAAGAGATTAAGAGACAAGGAGAACAGAATGAGAAATTCTAACATTCATCTAATTATACTTCCAGAAGAGTAAGACTGACATTTTTGACTTATTACTTGAGAAATTCCCCAACTGTGCCTGTCAATTAAGTTGAATTATAAGCAGGGCAAATTAAATGCTGTGAAAGAAATGGAAAAAGAAAAGACTGACTCTCAGTGTCGCATAAAAGGATTTACAAGATCATTGCTAGATGTAGTAAGAGAAGGACCAAACAGAAATCCAGTGTTTTGGGGGCTCACAAATGGTTAGACATCTTTGCCAAAGAGTACTGGTGGTGAGAAACACAAAAAAAGGGTTGAAGAACTGGGCCATACAGGCATTCTTAAATTTGATTGTTAAAGAGTGGAAATCTCATAACAACACTTAAAATGTTTTCTCAAGAATTGTTCTGAGAATAACAACAAAAATAACTAACATTTATTGAGTGGTTACTGCATGCTCGACCTTTGCAAACATGATCTGATTTAATCTTCATAATCCCAAGAAATAGGTCAATCATCATCTGGACATTATGGCCTCAGGATACGAGGCTTTGAGAGGTCAAGTACCTTGTCCAGGTCACATATTTAGTAACTGGTGGAACTGGGATTCAAACCCAGGTCTCCCGATTCCAGAGCTATACTGCCTCAGAGAAATAGAAAAACTACTAACTTTTAAGGAAAAAAGAATTATTGCGCTCTTTGGAGTCAAAAGAATTTGGTTTGAACTCACCTCTGCCATTTATAAGCATATTTCTTAGTAAATTATATAAGCTCTCAAAGTCTCAGTTTTTTCTTTGCAAATTAGGAATAGCAGTACTATCTGACTCCTATGCTTAGCTTGATAATTAAGTAAGACACTGCATATGAATGTGTAATGTGCTACACAAATAGAAGATGTTATTCCTACTATTATCATCTATAACTTGTGCATGTTCCATTACAATGGTAGATGTATTTAATATCAATAATATTCCGAATATTCCAAAAGTAATGGTGGAAACATTCATGCATAAAACATAACCCAGATGCAGAAAACTCAAGGTGAAAATTGTTAGCCAAACAACACAGTGCGTGGAAAAATTTTTTTTGGTCAGAGCCAAGTCTGACATTAAAACATTCTTCCCCATAAACTCTAGGGGCTGGGAAAATCAGGGTAAATAGGCAATAGTTAAGTCACAAGCAAAATGCCATGGAGGGAGGGTAATTTACATTCCAGAATGTACTTTATTGTGTCAGGTAAGTTTCCACATCATCTGTTTACCATTGTCCAGGTAATAAACCTAAAAGAAAGTACTTCCTTCTCATGACAAGCATATTAAACATCACTATAGAAAAGAGCAAAACCTGTGGGAAATGAATTAAAATCACATCATAGAAATCATAGAATTTAGATTGACACATTTTTTATGCCTCTAGTTTTCAAAATATGTTATTTACTAAAATATTCTAGCCAAGAGAAGAACATTCACATATGACTGGAGATAACTAATTTGAAATGTGTTCGGCACCTCCCCAGGAGATCTCTCTCTCCTTTGGGACACCATCACCTTTGCCCATCCAGACTTAATCTCTCAGGGAAATCAAAGTTCTGGCCTTTGTTTTTCTCATATAGTTTTTATTCTAATTGGATACAGTCCAACGTACTGTTCTTCCCTCCTTTGGCACCTATGTTGGAAGATTAAAAAAATCATGTTCACATGCCTATATCCAGATTTTCTCAAGTTATGACCATGAGCTGTTTAATGTCATATTTTGGCCAAATCAGCTCTCCCATGACATAGTGTTTCAGGCTTTGCACGCTTCATAATCAAAGATGCAGTGGACTGGAAAAGGGGAATTTGAGTGAACCTGCTTCAGAGTACGCGGCCTTTTAGCTATTCTATTTACGAAAAAGGCATAAGGTATCACAATAGCTGACAAGGAATTATTTTGAATTGCTCAATATTTTAAGCAAATAAAGATTGTGTCAATGAGGTAAACTCAAATAAGTCTTCAAAACATCTTTAAGTCACTTGTACTCTGGAACTCTTCCAAACAGATGTAAATAAGCACCCATAAAGTCAAATAACTTTCACAATTGAAGGTGAGCCTCCTTCTTGGGACACTGGTTCTCTTAGTTGCTTTCATGATTGCAGGGCTTTTTTAGGTCCATGACCTATTCACCTTTGGACTCCTAGAACCAAGCACTGTGCCTGGTATATTTGTTGAACATTTGTTGGTCAATGAATATCTTCTATAACTTGTGAATGAATAACTTATGAATATATCAGGCCAAGAAATGGCAATGTATTTAATTGTTTGATAAGATGCAAAATGAGATTTTTTTTACATTTTTTTTTTTACTGAGATATCAAATATTTATGTGATGCAGGCAGAGTCTATGTTGGGGGGGTAGCGGGTGGTGAAGAAATGGAGAGATAGGAAGGAGAGAGACAGACAATAGGTCTGCTGTTCAAAAGCTCTTCTCTACACTCGGAACCCATTAAAAATCCCAAACTGACACCTGTCCATCATCACCACAGGAATATAGGCAGAGACATATCCAAGGAGAAATCACGTCAGGGAACAGCAATGCAATCAGGGTGGCTGGGAGATGGCAGGAAATGAGACTCCAGGGGAAGATTTGCAGCTTCATATAGAGAGCCTAGAAGGCCACTGAAATAATTTTAGGTATTTATTTCTGTAAGCAGTAGAGAGCCGTCGATAATGTTTATAACATAACAGATATGCAGTCCTCCAAAAACACTTGAGGGTCAGGTAATATCATGCTTCTTTTTTTCCTCCAATTAAATGAGAGCCAGTAACAGCTCTTTCTCCCACTGTTACTTATTGGTCTCTGGTGTTCCCTTCCCTTCCCTTGGCTCATTTGAGACCCCCTGGGGCTCTGACAGCTCCAACGAGAGGTTTGCCAGACTTCCACCTCCTGAAAAGGGTTAAGTTCTCACCACTGAGTATTCTGTTTTGAAGCAAAGTGACATTCACCTATATAAAATAAACCATTTTAAAGTGAACAATTCCCGCTAAGTCTTTTGACCCCATCGCCGCCCCATGTACTAATGTTGGGTTCAGAGCTGCCTTGCCATTTGGCACTGCTTCTCCAAGTGGAAGTCAAGTCTCACGTGCTTTCTTTCTGACTGGAGGGGTGGGGTATTTTGAAGTGAAGTTCCCCAGAGGAATGCCACCCACTTTGCCTGAAGCTGATCTCAGAGTCCCCTTGCTGGAGGAACTCTCAAGGTCAAAGCTCCAGTGCCTGTCTTTCAGGCAGCTCAAGCCCCATTCTCTCCGAGGTCTTGCCTCACAGGATGGATCCAAGCACACTTGGACTTCCACCTCCCCCAGAACCTGCAACTCTCTCCCCTTCCTGCCCAAGGGGATCAACAGCAGCACTTCCCATTTATTTCTGCTTCACCCTCCACCCTCCAACCAGAAAATTAATTCCATTCCCTTTGACAGCTTATCAGGAAAGAAGGCCCAGCCTTTAAGACCCCCAGCCCCTCAAAACACCCTATAATTTTAGTTCTTAGAAAGAGCAGCCAATTGTCCTTGATAAATTGTAATTTTTCCTCCTGAATTAATTCATCCTCTTCATCCAATGAAAAGGACAGCAGACTCCTTGCCATATTTGAAATAGACACACATGCATACACAGAAGTCTCAATTGTTCAAGACTTTGATGAGATACTAGTTTTATGTAAAAGTTTCAGATCATTTCTTGAGAGCATTTTGGTAGGACTATAACATGGGGAACACGGGGATTTGAGTGGGATGATGGAAGATTCACTGGAGGAAAGAGTACGCAGTGGGAAGATGGTGACTTCAACTTACCACTCAGCAGGTACTGACTGAGTGTGTGCAACTGGCAGGTCCATGGACACCAAAAGCCCTCATTCTGGTAAATGCCTGGGGTGAAAAATGGAGGATGTAGCACTGGGCATATTTTATACATTCCATAAATATGAGATAATAAGACCATATGGAAAGGCAAAAGGTGCCTCAGTGGTTAATTCCAGAATGCCATGCCAACCACCTCTTTTTTACATTTCTGATTAGAAGGCTAAGAAAAAAACTATGAATTTAAATAAGGTGTTCAGTTTCTTATTTCACAGATGGCATCTCATATTATGTCTTCTAATTCACCTTGAATTTGCATTCTCCCCCAGGAACCATCCACCTGAATTTAGAGGCCGACATCAGTTTCTTAGTTGTAGGTACATGGAAATGTCTGTGAAGTCTTTCCTTCGTACCAGACCATTCGGACAGTTTTGGGGAATACTGGATTCATCCTACCATCGAAAATTACTTATTTAACATAATTATTCAAAACTTAGCAATGTACCAGTTAGTATGTAGAAAAAAAATCAGACTTGGAGCTTTCAAGAGGCAACTCATACAGTCATGGAGAAAATGTTCTCTTCCGAGGAGGACAGAGCAGTAGGGACCTGGCAGGCAGGTAACTTTTGAGTCTGCCTTGGGAACGCAGCCCAGAACAGACTTGTAGGCATTCTCTAAATTCAATAGCTGTTTGTTCAGGTGCCCTCTTTTACCACGTGCATCCCCCCTAGCCTTAATGATCTTTTCTAGTAACTAAAGGAGAAACAAATGAGCCTTTGTCTTCACTCAGCAACTGGTGAACCCTATTCTTCCTCCCTAGCATTTTCCTATGTTTATTATCTTACAACATTTTTTCAGAGTGTTAGAACATTTTGAATGAGGTCAAAGGTGGAGAAAGAATCCACATGTTAAAGAACGTCTTGTGTAGACAGGCAAAAACCTAGAATATGATTAGTGCATTTTATTATTCTTAAGTTTAATCTTTTAAAAATTATGATCTTTGTTCTTTACCCTGCAGCACAATGTCTTTTATCTAAACACTACAAAGCCAGGCCTTAGTTTCATTAAAATCATTTGACCACCTTGCACAATGGTATTTCTTTTGTTAATGTCTTCTTATATCCTAAAATATTATACACATAGTTATGTACACTATATACAAAATTCCTTCTATTTTCACCGAGGACAGGTAGGTATCAAGGGCTTTCTTGGATATGTTGAATTTTAAGCAGAGTTTAGTATATCTGATAGTCTGTAGGGTCTAAAATTTGATACGTTAATGGGAGCTAAAAAAATTTTAAAAATCTCTTCTTTCTTTTAAAAAAAAAGCCTGGCTTTGGATATTAGAGAGCTAAATACCAATTCCTTCTTTCACTTTGTATTTCTGCTGCAACTAACCTAACCCCCTATAAATAACCATGCCCCTTTCAGAATAGGGAAAGTTTAAGCATAAAAAACTGTAAAAAAGAAAAACACCTTAATAAAGATGGTCCTGGTTACATATGCGTGGTGATTCCCTTACACTTTTCTACTTCCACATCTCATTGAGTATCTACTACATGCCAGGCACTGGGCTTTGTGCCAGGGATGCAGACATGTGGGTCATAGTCTAGAATGTACTATCCAACACGGTAGCCACCAGCCCCACATGACTATTGAGCACTTGAGATGTGCTGTCTAAAACACGCATCAGATTTCAAAGACTTGGCACAAAAAAGAATGTAAAATATCTTGATAATAATTTTTATATTGATTACATGTTAAAATGGTAACATACTGGACACATTGGGTTAAAGAGAAAATATTATTAAAATAAATTTGCCTGTTTCCTTTTCCTTTTTTATTGTAGCTATTAAAGTTTTTAAAATTACATATGTGGTTTGGGTAATGTGGTAAGTGCAGAGATAGAGGTAGACACAGGGAGCCACCTGGGAGCAGAGGGAGGAGTTCCCATCTCAACCTATGTGGGGCAGGGATGGGGTGGGTGGTGTGCTGGTATTAACACTTCCTAGAGCAGGTGACACATTAACTTAGTCTGGAAGAATGACTAGGAGCTAGCTGCGTGAAGGGAATGAGGACAAAGAAGGCATTCTGGGGAGGGTAATACATATTATATCCATAGCTCAGCACTGGACATGCAATGTGTTCAGTATATGAAAGCTTTTACAGCCACTGAGAGGAGACGTGGCATGGAGAATGAAGGGAACTGAAATCAACTGGAGTCACTGGAACAAAAATTAGGGGAGAAGTGGCAAAAGAGGAGACTGGAGAGGTGGAGGAACCAGACCATAAGTGACACTTTGCCAAAAGTTAGGGAGTTTGGGTTTTATCCTGTAGGTGGTAGACATATGTGAAGGGTTTAAGAAGGTAAGATTTTCACATCAGGGAACTCAGATGGTGAATGATGGATTAGGGAAACAAGAACAGAGGCAGAGAGATGAGTTAAAAGACTGTTGCAAAAGATCAAGTAAGAAATGCTGAGGACCTGAACCAGGTCAGTAGTAGTAGGGGTGGAGAGTCAATGGATATTCAGAAGGTAACTGAAAGCCACTGATTAGATTTGGGGGAGGTGAGAGAGAGAGATGAGTCAAGAACAACTCCCTGATTTCTAGTTTGGGTGATTAGGTGAATAGTGATATCACCAACTGAGAGAGAGTATCAGGAGATACGCTGGTGCAGATAGTAAGGTGGGTTCACTTTTCAGCATGTTGACTTTAAAACAACAGGACTATGGGAATCTGTGTCTTGCAGGCAATTGGATAAACCATATTGGAATTGTAAAGATATCTGGGCTGGGGCTCTAGTTGGGGGATTCATTTGTGACAAAGAACAGGACAGCATCAAATGTGGCTTGCTTATTATTTACAAGAGAAGAGTAAGAATTTCACACACAGCATAACACAATTATCTACAGTCTCTGCATCAGACCTCTTCACACCAGCCCGCCTCTTAAGTTCTACCAAATAGACCAAATCCTGAAAACTGATGCTAAGGGAAACATGGGGCCAATGTAGGGTTTTTAAATTTAATTATTTTTAATAATGAGAGTGGGAGCATGCTCATGGGCATAGAGGAAGAAATAGAAAGTGACATCAGAAGATTCAGAAGAGCAAGAAAATGATTGAGGAGCTAAATTCTGATAGATTTACAGGAACGAGGTTGAGGCCTAGAACATGAGGAGGGGTAATTTATGCCCTGAAATTAAGGAAAATGAGATAAGCAGTGGTGTGTTCCCCACAAGGGGTATGAAGAAATGGCATAGCTATAGGCATTAGAGAAATTAAAAAAAATTTTTTTGATTATAAAATGTGTTTACAATAAGCTAACAATAAATTACATTGGACAATATATTTTGTTGGTGAGATTATGAGAAAATAGGCACACTCATAAGTTACTGGTGGATCCAAATGAAGGTTAATATGGCAACTTCTATCCAAATTACAAATACATGTAATTCCACTTTTGGAAATTGGTTCTACAGATATACTGGCTCACATTTGGAATGATATACATACCAGGTTATTCACTGCAGTGCTGTTTGTCCTAACAAAATGTTGGAAACAACATAAGCGTCCATCAGTAGGCTAGTAGGTAAGTAAATAACAGTACATGTATCAATGGAACACATATATCTTTAAGCAACAGCAAAGACCTTTATGTACTGTTATGGAGAAATCTCCAAGATATATTAAGCATAAAGAAGTGAGTTGCAAAACTATTTTTATAATATGCTACTCTTCATGTAAAAGAGAGGTAAAATAATCTAGATTCAAATTCACTTGTTCATGCATAAAGAAATCCATAATTGTGGTAACTTGAGTGGGGTAAGAGAGGACGGGAACTGGATGGATGGCGTATAAGAAAGGGAGAGAGGTTTTTCTACAGTGAAAAATAAAAAATATAAAGACACTCATGTGATTGCAAAGCGACCTCTCTGGGGAGCTAGAATTTCAGAAGCAGATATACAAAAGCTTAATGAAGAAATAATACTAAAGTGGCCCAAATCTGTGCATTCTATGTCAGGAAGACTAGAATCCCAGAATGAACCAAAGTTAAGGGCACAAAGGAAGAATTTGTTGAACTAAAGATGTTTGTTTTAAGTACATCCAAAGTCAGCATCTGGAATGCAGCTTGTGCTCATAAGTACCCATAAATATTATGAATAAATGAAGCAGGGATGGATTCAGGCCTGTGGTCCGAGTACACTCTGCCCTCCATATCTGCGGTTCTGCATCTGTGGATTAAAACAACCTTGGATGAAAAGGCCCACGATGGTTGCATCTGTACTAAACATGTAGAGACTCTTTTTTCTTGTCATTATTTCCTAAACAACATGGTATAATAACTATTTACATAGCATTTACATTGTATTAGTTATTATAAGTAATCTAGAGATGATTTAAAGTATATGGGAGGATGTGCGAAGGTTTTACGCAGATATTACACCATTTTATATAATGGGCTTGAGCCCCTTTGATTTTGGAATCTGTAGGGGGTAGGGGTTGGGAGAGGTGTTCTGGAACCAACCCCCTGCAAATACCAAGGGACAACTGTATTCAACTTCTCACAAGTATTTTGTGTCTATCTTCTCAGTCATGAACCTTATTTAAATTACAACAAACACGAGTTCGAGGGAATAAAACTGTTGTATAAGTAAGAGATAGTAAGAGAACATCCGACCACTCTGAGTTCAAATATTCACACCCAAATAAATCATAATGAGTATCCTGAAAAAACTGTAGATGTGCTCACTAAACTGCTGTTATTAGTCTTGGAGAAATTACAACAAAGGAAAGAAGTGGGAAATTCCAAAGAAAGGGGAAAAGCATATTCTAGAAACTGCAAAACTATAACATGGATGTTATTTTATGTCCACATTCAAGAGCAAATTATAAAACAAGTAGTTTTTAAGTACTTTGAAAAGAAATCAGTATCGTTAGGAACAAATAGTTACTCACTATATTAAGCTCTTCTCATATTACTAGAGTAAAAGATCAAGGAAATGATGCAAGAAAGTTACAAAATCTTTCATCTGTAGAAATATAGACCTGATGCCATACTTCGGAGGATTCATAATTATACAAACGAGCATCTAGGTATGTGCCTCACACAAAAAAGGTTCTTGGTAAACATTTGTTTGTTAAATGAATGTCTGAATGATTACCTTTTACCAGTTTTCCCCCGAGGCAGTTCACTCCCTTTCCTACTTTCTCAGAGCACTGAGTTCACATATGTATCACATGGCATACTGCAATTATTTTTTATGTGTCTGTCACTCCCACTAGAATATCATAAAATCCTCCAGCCAGAATCTTATTCATCGTGTGTCCCCAGGGCCCAACACTTTGCCTGAAATAGCATGGTGCTCAATTAGTGTCTGTAAATTAAAAAAAACCAAAACCAAAACCAGAATAGATATACCCAAAGCTCAGAAAGGTTGGGAATAAAAATACTAAACTCTTTCTATAAACAATAACACGATAGGACTACCCTTCAAAAGGAAATATAATCTTGAGCTGGATGAATAAAGAGCCCATCTGTCATTCTGGCTGCACTTACACCACATCTGGAGGTGTCAGCACTGCATTTTAAAAGGGACCCTGCCAACCTCAGGCCCAGGATACTGAAAAGTATGGACATAAACTATTATGAAGAAGGATTTGAAAATTGGGAGATATTTAGGTTGAGAAGACAAATTAGTTTCTTCAAGTATTTACAAAGGGCTGTCACAATGAAGAAAGACTGGACTGACTTTCTGTGTCTTCAGAGCACAGAATCAGGTAGATGGCACAAGAGAGTGAATTTGGTTATACTATGAGGACTAGATTCTAGCAATTAGTTGCTTACTGATGTAGCAGACTGATTTTCAAAGTAGGAAACTCCTTGTTTCTGAAAATTTCCAGAAGAGGTCAAAGAACCATCTAACAATCATATAGATGTCGGTAACCTCCCCAACAGATGGATGTACGCCAGAGGGCATTCTTGGGTTGGAAGAAAGAACAGTAGAGGCAACCACCCAGCTCCTTTTAATAATGCACGTCTTCTGTTGCATTATTCCTTCTAACATGTGACTCTCTGTCTTCAGTTTATAAACTTCACATTTCTGTATAACTTGCATTACAGGCACGGAGTTTTCTGTCTCAAGATGCTCTCTCACTTTTACTTTGGTTAAGCTGTCTGAATCTAACTAATTTCTATGCCTTGTTTTACTATCAATAAACACGTTAACCTTCAATCACTCCTTTTCACCAATGGATACTGGTTTGCTCAAATTTAAGTGCTCTCTTATTTTTCCAGTTAAACTACAGAGGTAAAGAAGTTCTCTTCTCTTCAGAAAAATATGGCATTGAATTGCCATCTTTCACCATACCTCCATCCAGATTTCTTCTTCTGTTTTTCCTCTTCACAAACTCACATCCTTTATTTCTAGCTACACTCTAAACAAATCTCGCATCTCCAGATATCCCATCAACTAGGTACACAAATACCTCCAGAGTAGGCTATTAAGAACATAAATACATTTGAGTATTTATTGCCCTCTAAATCTATTATATTTTTATCTCTAATTTTTGTTATGTCTTTACTAATAAGTACAATGTCTTAGCAACTTTTCTTTGTGGAGTGGTTTCCATAGGTACCTGACTTCTTGACATTTTTCTTAAGATATCCATTTGAGAAAAAAGAAATAAGTCTAAGTACATTTTCTGAAGAAACTAGAGAGAAGTAAGTGATTAACCATATTTCAGTCACTAGAACATGAGGCTGAATGGAATTATTAATCATATGAAAACAACTAAAGAGTTATGATCAGCATATGGTTTATTGGCTAATACTAGATTTAAGGATCAGGAAATTTGAGATCTTCTGTTTCAGGACCATAGTAGAGCAAAGAGCTGCCTCCTGTGTGGTCTCATGACACCTTGAGTCATGAGATCCTAGAGTAGTGTTCACAATGTTGTGATTATTACTAAGGACTGCATTCTTGTCCACTCTGCAACTTCAATCCCAGTCTTGCGTAGCACTGGAGATTGCTTAATATTTGTTGAATGAATACATGAATGAATAAATGGACCTTCAAGCAAGTCAATGGCATGGTAGGAAGGTTGAAACATCAGCAATAGATGCCCCTGGTAGTTAAACTACATTAAAGGAGTAAAAAGTTAATGTCAGCATTGAACTAATATAAAGACATGAAGAAATGAATCCTGAGGAAACAAAATGGCTTCCAGTGAACAGAGGACCAGCTTACTCAGTCCCCAGTGTAAGTCAATGAGGTGAAAATAGTGTGTCTATGAAAATAAAGGAGGCAAATATCTGTCTGACTTCCACGGCATTTGTACCTGTACCACAGGAAAAAAAGTTAAAATCGGCTATATTTGGAAAGGCGTCTGCTGTATATATACTCTTTAGAGTGGGAAAAGAACTCACCAGATCAGCACATCCAACCTCAGCAGACCTCCAGATAAAGAAAACTGAGGACAGCAGGGTCTGTGTCTCACCCTACATCATATGATGGCATTTTGAGGCAGAATCAAGATTGGAATCCAGGTCTGGATGTTGCTTCAATTCTTTACCCATCCTCCAAAAGAGAACCCCAATTACAACTCCCACCTGATGAGGGACCTTAAAGGCTTGCCTTTCCCCTAGACTCGCATGACTGATAAGACTTCCACTTTAAGGTTTCCTTAAAATTTCCAGAATCCTTTGCCAGGGTTATCCCACCACACTGCTTTTTAACAGGCCCTTTGGTTTCTAACATAATCACTTTTCCTAAGTTTATGTTTATCTCCCCAAGTGATATAAAATGTATTTCAGAGTGTCTTAAAATGGGGAAAAATAACCATCTAATTATATTTTTAAAATAAAAAAGTTTCAATCACAGTTAGAAACTGAGTGTAAACCTTAGTGTTAGGAATAGGGAGCTGGCGGAGCTGTTGCCAGTGGTTCTGGAACTCTGTATGCACAAACTGTATGTTATGCATCTCCCAGCAGGGCAGCTTATACTGACAATCGTGTGACTGTGCATCAGTGCGTGGTTCCGGGCGGTGGAGGAACGTGTTATCTCTGCAATCTCACAAGGGCACATTTAATCGGAAGGAATTTTAAATTACTCAGTGTTATTCCTCGGTTTGGCTAAAAGCCCACTGTGTACCTTAAATATACTGGCCTTTAAGTGAGCAACATGTAGATTGTAGCAAAGCTTTAGAGACATTGGAAAACACGGGTGTAACTTAGCCCAGGGGATAGAGTCCCATGCCAGATTTTCTAAAGGGAAAAATGACTGCTGGAACAGAATGTTTCAGGTGAAGCGTTTTAACTGGGATTTCTAGTTTTACCCTTCCAGGAATCAGTCAGGATTCATCTCCCTCAACCTACAAAGTAAGTCACTTATAATTAAAAACTTGGCAGTGGTCTTGACTAAGGAGTGGATAAGGGTAAAGGCAGCTTTGTTAAGAAAGAAATACAAAATACCCATTATTAAGAAAAAGAATGGAAATTTTTGAGGTAATTTGCTGAAACCAACATATTCATTTATTACACAATAATTTTACTTCATGCTCATACATGTCTTTTAAAGAAAATTTCCATGGTCACTTTAGGAAGTGTTCTTAAGCAAAGAAAGAAAATTTATTTTTATAATATAACTGCTATAAAATATTTATGCTAACGTTTAGTTAATATTACTGTAAAAACTTTCATCAGGCCCTAAATCCTTGTCAGCTCATGTTTCAGTCCATAATAATCACAGAATCTTATAGTTAGAAGGAAACTGAGGCCTGGAGACTGGCTGTTCTAGATAGGGGTCCTGACACGCACTGATCCAAAACATGGTATTACGCATAGTCCTATCAAAACATTAACACGGACATGAAAGGATAACTACAGGAAAATGATTGGCCTATGCAAATGAAGTTCCAACTTCTGGTTTCTACAGCATTGTGGAGAAAACAACACGAAAACATTCCTGTTAAAATCACTGAGGTATGCTGGCTAAAGCACAGTACACTATGTTTAAGACATGCAGAGCTAAGTTTGTAAGGAAGAAGGGGAAATCCCGGGGTTCCTGAAATGCCCCAGGAACTGAAAACCAGCGAGAACATGAGGTGACATGATGGTGGCCCTAGGAGAAAAGGTTGGGGAGCAGCGGTTGGCCTTGGGAACCTAGAAGCTTGGGCTGTAAGGCCCATGTGGAGACAGGAACAAAGACTTTGGGCTCATGACAAGATATATTTTTGTGGATATATACACATGTGGTAAACTACTAAAACATTTCATAGGAATGAAGTCCACCAATGTCAGGAACCAATGGTTATTTCTTGGGAGGGAGGAAAGGGGAAGGGATGGAGACAGAGATTTAGCTGTATATGCAAGGTTTAATTTCTTAAATTGTGAACATCTATTTTATTTTGAGGGTGGGTACATAAGTGTCTGTTATAGTATCTCTATTCTTTTCTGTTTGCAGAGCTTCATAATTATTTTTTCTAGTTTAAAGTAAAAAACCTCCAAAGCTATATAAACCACAAATAAAACAAAGGAAATAAATGTAACGAGTTAATAAAGGAAAAGGCACATCCATCCTTGAGAGAATCAAGGAAATTGGTATTCTGATCTGATGATGAACAGCATAGAGATCTACATGGAAGGTGACAGGTTTCTTCCTAATCAATGTTCAAACTTTATAAGAGTGGAGGTGCTGTTTAAACGATGGAGGGGTGCCAGGAAAACCACAAAGAACAGCTCTACGGGAGGCTCAGCGTTTCAGCAATCTTTGAGTCTGAAAACGGCAGGAGAACGAGGAGGAGCCTTGGAGTAGATCAGCGTAGGAAGAGCTGAGAGCGTTGTTGTTGTTACTGTTGTTTTTTTAGTTTTTGTTTTTTAAGAGTCCTCATCCAGCATTTGCAATATGTAATTGTATTTTACTGAATTACATACACACACACACACACACACACACACACACACATCCCAAATGGAGTATACAATACCTAAAACAAGGGACAAATTAGGATTCTAGGATTCCTACTAAATTGTAATTTCTATTTTATGCCAAATTTATCTTCTAAAAAGATTTCTAGGAAGCACTTTGGAGGCCAAATAAGAGTTTCATAATAAATTTCACTTGTTCTAAAAAATGGCAGGATCTACTAAAAGACAATACTTCAAAATCTCTATGTTATAAAATCTGTTTCTTCATTATGTGAGTTATAATTATGATATATCTAGGAGTAGAACAGAAACCAACATGAGAAAAACGAGATGACCCAAAGAAGCGACTAAATGTCAACACATGGGCAATAACTAGTTAGTTTTGTAAGGATTAGAAATGCTGGTTCTTTCACTTTCTATTATATTTCTGGCGAGTTCCTGCCACACATTATTCCTATTTTTTCTGTACCTCTCTCACTTTTGGGTAAAGCTATGTTTCCTGTATACTTTTCTCCCACTTCTTACCTCTCTAATTTCTCTTACCCAACACACTGTCCTGCCGTAGGCAATCTCTGGATTTTCTCCCATGTGATTACCTCCTACTAATCATTACACATCCAACTATGCATAAACCACAAGGCAGGGTAATCATATCATCCTCCTTTTACATGAGGAAACTGGAGCTCTGAGAGGTAAGATTACTTGTCCAGGGCCAGATAGTAAGTGATAGATACAAGTTTCAAATCCCAATCTTTCTGATTCTAAAGCATATGCTCTCCATCCCACTTATGCCTTCACTTCCCAAATATTTACTCAGCACTCCTCATGTGCCAAGTACCGTGCTCAGTGCTTGACATATAGTATTGAGCATAATCTACAAAAATAGCAATGATCCCCAGCCTCATCTAGACGACAGTCTCCTCTCTGAAATGTTTCAAGAACATGGCTTGAAGCATTGATCTAAAATGGCTCTGGAGCCACCTGTGCCAGGAAAGAGACATATGTGACACTAGCTACGGGTTTTTGTTTTTAGTTCCTGAGATTTTCAGCATAAAGTCCCCCAGGACCACTGAAACAATGCAGGCAAGTTTTGCAGTCTGGGGCTACTCCCTCTCTTCCACACAGACCTCTCATGAGGTACATGGCCCCCTTTTGGCAATTTCCTCCTGACTTTTATTTGTAGCCATGATGGTTGCCAGTTTTCAGCAGATTTTATTCTGTATTATAATGTGGTGTGGACTACGGGTCCTTCCCCAGCCTGTACTCTGTCTGAGTTGTTGGATCTGGGGCATGTCCCCACAGGGCAGATGACCTAGTCAATGAGAGTCAACTCTAGGACCCCATCACAACCAGTCTTTTCTCCTACATCCCGGCCCTCTAGAAACCACAAAAATAGTGCTGAATGCCTGGGCCCCTTGATTATTTTACTGTTAAATAATTAGTCTGGCTTTCATGCTGAAATTCCCTTTCTGAAAAGCTAAGGAAAAGTAATTAAAAAAATCCCCTATATACACAAATATTTTCATCATAGTATTGTTAAAGAGAATCAAATGTCCAATAGCAGGTAATTGGCTAAGTATATCAACCCACATGGAATATTATCCACCATTGACTATTATCGTTATGAAGACAAGGCAGTGACATAAATGTGAATAAAATATAGTGTGTTAAGATAAAAATTATGTATATCAGGAGATAATAATATATTTTAAATGAGAAAATGACTGAAGAAAATGAACCAAAATATTTACAGATCTGTGTTCAGGGTTTTAGGTGATTTTCTTTTTCTTTTCTCTATTAGTATAAATAGTAGAGTAAACGACAGATTTGTAGCTATTCTTTCAGCACTGATAATTTTGTCACATTTTTTATGATTAGTAGTCATATGACTTCAAATATAGGCTGAGTGTAAAGGACTCAACAAATCTAAGGTTGAGATCTGTCTACGTGGTGTGATCTTGGTCATTTTAACTCTCTGTTTCTCAATTTTCTCATCCATAAAAAGAGGAAAATACAGATATCGACCTCATAGAGTTGTTAAGAGGATTAGAGATAAGTGAATGCTTCCAAAACGTCCAACACCATCCCTGGCACAGGAAAGGAACTTGGTGAGTGTTAACTATAAATCTTGTGTACACGTGTCAATATTTCATTTTCAGACCAGGATGAAATCATTAATTCATTTGTCCACTTATTCATTCAACACATGTTTATTGAATCTCCCTAGGTGCCAGGCAGTGGTTTAGGTATTTTTAATAAAAAGATCAAAGACGGTTTTTATCCTCAAGGAGCTCATTATCCAATGAAGGAGACAAGCAAATGACCAGAATGTTATAACCAAGGTTTGCAGAGGGCCCTAAGGAGTGCTTAGAAAGGGAATCAACTCAGCATGGATGTCAAGGCAGCTTCCAAGAAGGGTTCATGCCTAAGCCAAGTTCTGAAGGAGCCTGGAAATTATAGGACAGGGAGGGCATTGGCGGAGCAGGGAAGGAAGAAATCTATTCCAGGTAGCGGGGACAGCACACAGGTGAGGGAAGATGCATGAATGGTGGTGTAAGAGGTGCAGACGCAGAAGAACATGGTGCACTGCTTTCAGTAACTGCTTAGAGATCGGTTTGCCTGGAGTGCAGAGATGAGTCTGTAAGTCAGTGGTTACCTAGATGGGCACCGGCCTCAACTACTCAGGACTTCATGAGGCAACCTTATCATCTGAGCCAGGCCTTTCCAGAGATAAGGCTTCATGAGGCCAAACTATTACCTGTGTCTGTGCATATCCATGTGTCATCTCTGAGAAATGCAGCCCTATGATCTGCTTGAATCAAACTCTAATAACACAATATCACATGTCAAATTAGATACAGACATTACCCACTGAACAATTGTGTCTTTCCAGCCATCAGGACGCTGCTAAACAAAAATATCTCTATGTGCATAAGAATAAATTATAACAAAAATTCCATCAGTGTTTCATCATTTTCAGTACCAAAAAAATGTGGTTGTTACTTTCTCTATGGGAGGTGACATTTTGCTGACATATTTGGCTACTTCACTAGATAAGAAATAACAGGAAATGTACCACAGCAACAGGATGAGGAGAAAAGAATTAGATGCTGCTACTTGATATTTTTATAGCTTTTGTTTTTCTTGAAAATAATTCAAAACATACAATATGATTAATCAAATGCAGGAGTCTGTAAAATTCCATTTCTTGGTGGTGTGGGGAGGTGGGAAACAGTTGCACTAACTGCTTACATCACTCCCCAGCTAGAAGCCTGGATCATCCCAGCTTCTCAGCTTTCCTATTTTACAAGCCAATAGATTTTTCTATCATCATGGAATATCTGAGTATATAGTTTTCATCTTCTAAAATTTGATGCATAGATCATAACTATAGTTTTATGTATCAAGGGTTAAACATATTATCCTGATTATTCTAAAATATCTCAAGAATAGGTTTTAAAATTATTGTCATCCTTTACAAGCTACTGCATTATGATTTGTTAAGCTAGATACATAGTCCACATGAAATAGTCATTGCATGAAAACCTACATTCTCCAGTATTGATAGAAATTTGAATCTGGGCCTATAGAAACATAATTTTATAAAGAGGTCAGTGCCTTAAGGGGAAAAAAGGGCTAGTTGAAATTCCTTTTTCTATTTTCCTTTCATAATCTCTAAACATAACATTAAACTGTCATCATGAATGCACACATATATTTACCTAACTGTAAATCTGTCAAATTAGAGCCATTTGGAGAAGATTCTCACAGAATTTTTAAAAACCCTCAGAGCTGATAACAAAGCATTGGCTCAAGAGCCAGGAGACAGAAATTATTTTTATCACTTTGTTCCAAATTTACTGAATAACGTAGAACCAATCAGTATGCTAAAAGTGACCTTCCTCCTTGCCTAATTTTAGGGGAATATTCTGGGAATCAGAAAATAATTTTAGGACACTTAGGACAGCTTGTTTGAGAAAGATAAACATAAATGCAAACAATTCCTTATATAGACCCTGTCTAATGTGTATTACTACTGAAGAGCAGGAGTTAAAAAGAAAAACCCCAACAGACCCAGAGATTTAAAAGATTGGCTTGTACCTCTCCTAGTCTATATTTCAGTTGGTAGTATCATCATCCACTAAGCTGCATAATCTAGTAATGCTGATTAGAGGTAAGGGGATGGGAAAAAAAGAAACTAAGTCTTATTAGTTGCCTACTATGCACTAGGCACTTACATGTGTTATCTCTTTTAACCTTCACAGCGGTCCTATTTCATAGATGAGGAAATGAAGTTCAGAATGGCTAAGAAACTCGCCTAAAACAAGAGTTATTGGAATCTACTTGTCTATTTCTTGATTCTGTATCTTCTCCATCTTCACATCTCTGGCACACGTTCCCAAAAGGCTATTGAGCCTTAAAATTGTATCTCCTAAATATTTTTTGAACATATGCCTCTGTCCTCATTCAGGCCCTTACCATTTCTCACCTAGTCCAATACACAGGTTTCTAAAGGTTTACCTGGATATGAAGTTTATTTTCTTTTGTACAAGGATCTGAGATCTTGAGTTATTTTTTTCTAAAACACAAAGCTGCTTAGGTCATTCTTGTTGTATGTCTTTCTTCCTCCCTGGATGATGAGTTACTGATGAGAAAGGGTGACGTCAGCAAGATGATGAACTAGGAATCACCAGGCCCTTGTTCTGCCATTGAAATAGCAAATGAACAACAACATATGGACCAAAGTAGTTTTGTGGGAAGTTGTTAAGAAACTGCATTAACCAAGTGAATGCCTAACCAAGAAAAAGCCACACTCAAAACAACAGGACATTTTGTGGGATTTTTGCTTGCCCTTACTCCACCCACTTCCCAGTGCAGCACAATCTGGTCAGGAGGATGTCACTCAATTCCTGGTCCCTCCCTCAGGGTAGAAGGAAAGAGTAGAACTTGCTTGCAACATTCTGGCTTGTCTGAGGGACTGGTTTCTGTCTGACCTGACTCAGAGCGTTGATGGGCATGGTGGCATATTTTGGATATCAGGTAGGAGGCTGCTGAAAGCAGTGGTTGGTGCAGCAGCCTATGAGAGCTTCAGGGGACTGCAGAGTCATGGGCATCTGGAGGCAAGAGATTACAGGCAGAGGAATACAATAGAACATCTAAGGTCCCGAGAATGAGCAGGGATGAGAGTCAGAAAAATCAAGAGATTTAAAAGCAGCTGTGTATACAAGAGGATTAAAGAAAAAAAAGCATATGCATAGGTCCAGGGAAGACATATCCCCAGAAAAAATTTGAGAGGACTTTGAGCCTTCATGCCAGGCTGATTAGTAAAGATCTTCCTATGTATAAAGCCAGTTCACAAAGACTAGATGGTCTTTTCAAATACTCAATTTTCAACAAAAGATCACAAGCATACAAAGAGGTAAACGTGGCCAATTCAAAGGAACAAAATAAAGCTCCAGAAACCAACACTAATGAAACACAGGCCTTGAACTTATTTAACAAAGACTTTAAAACAATTTACTTAAGTATGTCAATGAGATAAAGGAGAACACAGACAGACAACTAAATGAATTCAGGAAAGCAACGCATGAACAAAATGAGACTATCAACAAAGAGATCAAAATTATGAAAAAAGAACCAAACAGAAATTATGGAGCTGAGAAAAACAATAACTGAATTGAAAAATGCACTGGAGGGGTTCAACAACAGATTCAAACAGATGGAAAAAAGAATCAGAAAATCTGAAGATAGGTCATTTGAAATTATTGAATCTGAGGGAAAAAAGAAAAAAGAATAAAGAAAAGTGAAGGGAACCTATAAGACTTATGAGATACCATCAAACAGATCAATATATGCATTATGGGAGTCCCAGAAGGAGAAGAGAGAGAGAATGGGGCAGAGAATTTATTTGAAGAAAAAAGTGGTGAAAATGTTCCAAACTTGAGGAAAGACATGGATATACACATAAAAAACTTAACAAACTCTAAGTAGGGTAAACCCAAAGAGACTCATACTGAGACATATTATAATTAAACTGTAGAAAGTCAAAGACAAAGAGAGAAACTTGAAAGCAGCAAGAAAAAAGTAACTTGTCATATACAAGGGATCTTCAATAAGATTATCAGTGGATTTCTCAGCAGAAATCTTGCAGGCTAGAAGCCAGTGGGATAATATATTTAAAGTACTGAAAGAAAAAACTGTCAATCAAGAAGAGTATTGACAGCAAAACTGTTCTTTAAAATTGAGAGAGAAATTAAGACATTTCCAGCTTTTGTAAGCTGAGGGAATCAAGACTAGACCTGCCCTACGAGAAATGCTAAAGAGAGTTCTTAAAGTTGAAACAAAGGGATGCTAGACAGTAACTTAAAACCGTATGAATATACAAGTCCTCTGGTAAGGATATGGACAAATATAAAAACTTGAATTACTGTAATTTTGGTTTGTAACTCCACCATTCGATCTTTTATAAGATTTAAAAGGCAAAAGCATAAAAAAATACAGATATGCTTGTTTTATTGTGCTTTGCTTTACTGTGCTTCTCAGATACTGTGTGTTTTACAAGACTCCCCACCAGCAAAAAGCTTACAACTCACTGAAGGCTCAGATGATGGTTAGAATTTTTTAGCAATAAAGTATTTTTTAATTACATACATTGTTTTTTATACAAAATGCTATTGCACACTTAATAGGGAATATAGTGTAAACATAACTTTTATATGTGCTGTGAAACCAAAAAATTTGTGTGACTTGCTTTATTGTGATATTTGCTTTATTGTGGTGGTCTGGAACCAAATCCGCAATATCTCTGAGGTGTGCCTATAATTATAAATCTATGTTAATGGGTATACAGTATACAAGATGCAATTTGTGACATCAACAATGTAAACTGGGGGGTTGGGCAGAGACGTAAATGAGTAGAGTTTTTGTACACAATTGAAGTTAAGCTGTTATCAGTTTAAATTGATTGTTACAACTTTAGGATGCTTTATGTAATCCTCATGGTAACCGCAAAGAAAATATCTATAAAATATATACAGGGCTGGCCCAGTGGCGCAGCAGTTGTTTGCACGTTCCGCTTCATTGACCTGGGGTTCGCCGGTTCGGATCCCGGGTGGGGACACGGCACCGCTTGGCAAGCCATGCTGTGGCAGGTGTCCCACATATAAAGTAGAGGAAGACGGGCACGGATGTTAGCTCAGGGCCAGTCTTCCTCAGCAAATAGAGGAGGATTGGCGGCAGACATTAGCTCAGGGCTGATCTTCCTCAAAAAAAAATAAAAATACACCAAAGGATATGAGAGGGACATCAAAACATGTCACTACAAAAACCAACTAAATACAAAGGAAAGCAGCAAGGAAGGAGACAAGGGACAAAAAGCTATAAGACTTATAGAGAAACAATTAACAAAATCACAATAGTAAGTCCTTCCCTATCAGTAATTGCTTTATATGTAAATGGATTAAACTCCCCAATGAAAAGATGTATACTGACATAACGAATTTAAAAAAATAGGCTCCAACTATATGCTTTCTACAAGACACTTACTTTAGATCTAAGGACATCAACAAGTAGGTTGAAAATGAAAGGATGGAAAAAGATATTTCATCCAAATAGTAACCAAAGAGAGCCGGATTGGCATACTAATATCAGACAAAACAAACTTTAAATCAAAAACTATTACAAGAGACAAAGAAGGGCATTATATGATGATAAAAAAGGTCAATTCACCAAGAAGATATGACATTTACATATGCACCAAACATCGGAGCTCCTAAAAATGGGAAACAATTGTTGACAGAGTTGAAGGGAGAAATAGTATCAGCGGACTTTAATACTTATGAGCAAGTTCTAGTCCAGTGTCTGGCGTGTAGTAGGTACTCAAAAAGTGTGTGCAGAATGAATGAATGAATGAATGAATGATCTGGTGTGTGAGTCTCCTATGAATCACAGCCAGGGCAGAGGATCAATGTGGAAAAATGATCATAACAATAAAGATTACCAGATTTACTAATATAGAAATGAAGACTGGATTAGGCAAGGTGATCCTAGTCAATGATATAAAGGTCAAAATTAGTATTTGGGGACTCCTTGGAAAAAGTATACATTTTTAAAGGCATTCAGAGGGATAAATAAGACATATTGCACTTAAAACAGTGTCAATGGCTTATATGCCTCTGGGTATATCAATGCATTCATATATAATATTAACAATTTAAAGATGAGAGTATAGGCATAAATCATTGTAATGGGAAGCACATCAGTTATTGTTAGGTATTGAAGGTTACCTAGCTGTGAAGATTAGTGGAACCAAGCTCTCTGTATTCCTGCAGAAAAACCTAACTGGGGTTCACTTCCCTCAACTATTGTTTAACTTCATGACAGTGAAAGTGACTACAGGTAGAAATGATGCTCATGCTGGCCTGGGCTTTCAAAGAACTTTTCCAGTTTACCTGAGTTACCCTTGGAAACCTCAGCGTGTGCAAACAGAACTTCTGCAGACTGGGAATTCCCAGATAGGAGAGGAAGACAAGGTGAGTAAAACTAAAAGGATTTGCACAGCATTTTTATGGGGACTTAACTACTTCACTTTGGGCAGATAAACTTGGGCCTTTGGAAGAAGCTGTTGATGGAAACAAACAGCAGATTAAATCCTTCTCTGGGCTGATTAGTGTTGCTGCAACAACAACAACAACAACAACAACAATCATTTTGCATGAGCAAAGATGGCAGCTCCTAATGTGGCCAAACATCCAGAAATTGTGGCAAAAGTCATGAGAGTGGCTAGGAGAGAAGGTGTGAGTGGATGATGAAGGCACCGCCACTGTCAGAAAACTTGAAGCACTGAACCGCTGCAGTATCTTCATACAAGCAAATTCCCAACTGAAACTCCTAGAACTGCAGTGGGCCTTTAAGTCACTACCTCATTTCTTCTACTCTGGTAAACAGAAAGATAAGATTCCCATTTTACTGATAAAGAAACCAAGAGATAGAGTTCACACAACTAGTATGTGTCCCCAGAGACAACAGATTTTGTTCTTCCTGATCACTTTAAACTTTGCTCTCCTCTTAAAATTCACATAATTAAATAGCCATGTTATTCTCTATGTATGCACTTTGGAATTCCAATCTGTTGACACAATGACTCTCTTCTTCTATATAATGAATATTGGGTAAATTCCTCTTAAAGAAAAAAATCAGACAGCAGATATTTAAGTAGCAGCACCTTTTTCACACTCACTAGAAAGACTTAAAAATGAACTAATTTATTTCTTCTGAGTAAAGAAGCACAAATACTACATCTGGAAACAGGCAGTACACTAGAACTTTGGGGCCAGAAACATCATTTGCGATTAGCCCAGGAGGATCTTCTTCAGATGAGCAAACTGACCCCCAGGGAGGTAAAGTGAGCTACCCCAAGTCACCCTGTCAGTCACAGAGACTGGATGATAATGCCCAGGTCTTAGTGTAACTTCAATAAAAGTGATTACTTCACCTTTACCTTGAGGAGAAAATATAGCTCACTCTGTAAGTCATCTCTCTCTCAAAATGAAGAGATTTTTAAAAGAAAGAAAAAAGTAGAGTGCTGTTTGATAGTCATAGCTAATTATCTATATTCCAGTTACCCAGAGCATACCCCAAGCCTAGAGAAGATGGCACCAACCCAGAGAAACCAGCCTAAAAGTGGCACCACACCTCAAATGACTAATGTGGAAATACATAGATGATTATGGACATGACAAATCAGGAAGGCTAGGCTCACCAGGAATAGGTGTGGGAGGAACTGTTATTAAATATTTATACAGCACTGATGTACAATAAACGTAATTGTGCCAAACATATGAAGTCCTTGCCCCGAGGAGTTTGCTGTTAGTTGTAAAGCTGGTTATTCCTGAGATATTTGTTATGTTGCTTCTTCAGGTAAACAATCCATTCCACACATCAAAGAACCATCATTTCAATGAGCTTTCTTGGGAATAAGACTATACCTGATGATGTAATGCAAAAGTGGCATCTATTTCTCAATATATTAACAATTTTAGGAAATTCACTTTTATTCTCTGACAAGTTTACGGTTATCTCTTTTTGTTGAGTCTCTTTTCATTCTTTCTACTTAACTCTTCTACATTGTTGCACAAAACACAATTATATTCCCTGTTATTGCAGAATACATAAGGACGCCAGCCAGAGTAAACTGCATTAGAAAGTTCTGATTTTGTAAATCTGTATTAGCCAGAAAGAAATTGTTAAATAATTGGAGCCAATCATGTATGTAGAAACAAAATACATTAATAAAGAACACTGATTCAAAAACATTATGCAACTTGATGGACACGGGAAGAGCTGACATCAGCTTTACAGGATACAGTAAGTGGTGAAAGGGAAGTGGAAAAATGATGTTGCCTTAGATGGAAAAAGATTTTATTTAGCTCAGATGATGCTCAGAGGATACTGTATTATACTTATCACTTACTTAAATCTGCAAAGGATTTAAAGTAGCTAGTAATATAAGCAAAAAATCCTGTCAAACTGGGATATATTAAGACAAGAGCAAAATAACAGGAGTCTAGGTGATAAGGGATTTGGAGAGAGGAGAGAAAACTACTTTTGCGGGAAACTGATACTAAGACTATCGCTTCTTAGGAAATAATTTAGCTTTGTGTATGTTACTGATGGGTAAGACAGATCAGGCAGTTAAGATAGACAGTCAAGCAAAGCATTCACTCATTCATTCATTTATTCATTCATTCATGGGATACATAGTGTCTGCCTTCAAAAGGCTTGGACAGAAAAGAAAAAAAAAAAGAAGATAAGGGGCTGGCCCCATGACCGAGTGATTAAGTTCCTGCGCTCCGCTTCGGCGGCCCAGGGTTTCGCTGGTCTGGATCCTGGGTGCAGACATGGCACCGCTTGTCAGGCCATGCTGAGGCAGAGTCCCACATGCCACAACTAGAAGGACTCACAACTAAAATATACAACTATGAATTGGGGGCATTTGGGGAGAAAGAGCAGGAGAAAAAAAAAAGAAGATTGGCAACAGTTGTTAGCTCAGGTGCCAATCTTCAAAAAAAAAAAAAAAAGGCTTGAAGCCTGGGCAGGGAGCGTGGTGATAACAACAGATATACACAGAATTAAATACCATAATAGCATGATGTGCAAAGACCTATGGAACCAAAGGTGAGGTACAACTAAATTATCTGGGGGTGGGAATATAAGGGACAGTTTGAGAGATAAGGTGACACTTGGACTCAGCTTTTAAATAGAATAGGACAGTCAGAGAAAAGCAAGGTGGGCAGATGAGGAACCTGTGCCAAGACCCACATCAATGAAAGGACCGCAGGGCCAGAGAGCAGGCAGTGGTTCGGTGTGGCTGGAGCAGCATGTAGAATGGCCAGAGGCAGGAACGAAGGCTTCCATCTGAGTATGGGGCCAGAATGGGAGGGTTCGTGGATCTTCAATGCCATATTCAAGAGTGTAGGCTTGATTCTGAAAGAAAGGGGCTTAAACGCGAGAGAGGCACTATCAAAAAGAAAATGCAGGGTGTTATAGAATACCTCAATGTTTAATAGAAGAAGATCTGTCAGTGGATGAAAGGACTACGTTGGGGATGCAGTTCTAGACTCCAGAGGGGATCTTTAAAAAGCAGAGATTCTTGGTATCAGCTACCATTTTTATCCTACTTTACAGAGGATACTTTAGGGTATACGGGGTAGCTGAATTACTTACCTAGATTCACAGGCTGCTAATGGAAGAGGGGAGAGCAGAACACAGCTCTGGCTGGGGCATAAGCATTCTCCTGAGCACTCACTTTGGGCGGAGATCATTGGATAATGTTTCAGGGAGACAAAATAGAAAACTTAGCTCTTCTATTAGAAGAGCTAAGAATTAAGGTAGAAAGATGACAGAAAAATGACAAAAGACAGTAAACTTAATAGGAAGAATGGTACAGATATATTTCTTTACACAACAGAGTTGATATCTTCCTGAAAAGTGCAACATATTTTTGTCAAACAAATTATTTAAAATGTATTATATAAGAGAATTTATTAATTCATAGTATGGATAATTTATACACTTTATAACGACACTCTGATAAGTTTCTGATTTTTATTAAATTATCTTTCAAAAGCAATACAGTTATACTGTAAACTGAGTTGAAAACAAAGCTCCCCTCATTGAATAATGCTGCCCAAATTAATGTGAACTTATCACAAACTACTCTGGGTATTAAAAACATAAAATAAGTTGGAAGTCTGCTAGCCCAAGATGGACTTACTTCCTGATTCTTTAAGACCGTCTTCTGTTGTACACCACTGGAAGATGGTAAGCAAAGTTCCCTGGGTTGTCTGAGAGCAAGCTTTGTCCTCTATGTGACTTCGCTACATGGATCACTGAGCCCGTTCAGGTGAATACAAACATGTTTCTGACAAGAGAAATCCTCTTAAGACAGGAAATATGAGTCTTATCCCCTACTAATGAGTCTACCAAAGTTTTAACTGACGGAGCTTCTAACAAGAGTGATTTTGGCTTACACTATAAGATGGTCTGAGCAATATGCTGATGGGGACACGTTTAACTCCAGTCATAGTGGGGTCATTCCAGGGCTTTGTTTAGAACACATGTTTCTACACGTAAAGGAGAGGAAAAAAACCCTGCTATCTATACTCCAACTGCCTCCTGTAGAGGATAAATTTTGTTAGACTACAGAGTTTCTCAAAGAATAAGCTGAAGAGCCCTCCATCAGAATCAAGAACGATTATTAAAAGCAGATATTCCTAGGCCAATCTAAAACTTGATGAACCAGCATCTGAATTTAATTTTTATAAGATTTGCAGATGGTTCTCATGTACCCTTATCATGACCATGGGCTTAGAGGAAGTAGTCTCAGATGGCCCTTTGATTTTGATGAGCAACTTGACTGGTTTTGGATATGCAATGATAGGCCTGAAGGAGAGATTGGGAGTAGGAGCTGGAAAGCTCAGAATTGCTCTATACAATAGAGGGAGAAGAAAATTAAATTCTGACGACATTCTGGTCGAAAGGAATTCGAAACGATAGAGGGGAGAAGAAAAGGAGAAAGGAGTCACCAACATGGCCAGAGGCTGAAGAATACTGGTAGAGTAAGTGTTGAGGAATCCCAAATGGTAGGGTGGCTGTTAAGGCATTTAAAGTACAGGGACATCTAATATTAAGTCAAAATTGTTTGTGCTCATTGACTATCTAAATCCTAGATTCTCCTGGTCTCTCCAGACATCCAGTAGAGTTTGCTATACATAAAGAGGCTTTTATGGTTGAGTTTTTGTTTGTGGAAATCAAGGAAGTTAGTTGAACTTCACTTCTGAATCCACACAGTACAGAGTAGAGACAGCATAAGATGACAATGAGAAAATCCATAAATGGCAAAAAAGAACAAAGAAAACATCAGCAGAAGCATAAACTTAAGCACAAGAACACGTGTCCCTGAAAAGTGATAGAAACCTTGGGGTTTGGCCTGGGACTTTCTACAGGTGTTGGCATGGAAACTGGGTCAATCTTTATTGAAATTTTAATAGCAAGGTGCTCCCCGCTGATATTTGGGTTATATGAGGTTATATGATCTTCATTTCCTTCTATTACTTTAAAACAAAACAAAAAACCATTCTGTATTTTCAAATCTTGTGCTTAGAAGAAATTGGTTTTAAAAAAAATTTGCTTTGAGCTCTTCTAGATTCCTTTTCCCAAAACAATGATTATTTATTACATATACCTTTTGAAGTATGGAATGTTCTGTTAGACAACTTTTTAAGCTGAGGATCACACAAAACAACAGAGTGACCTACTTTTCAGCAGCTAAATTGAGCCCTGACAACCTTAAAAATTAATACACTTCCCAAAATGAGCAAAATATTCACTTTTCAAAGATAGATGCAGGCACATAGCTGTTCTATATGCATATTTAGGCCAGGTTTACTGTCTACCTTCATTGCCCCTTTAATCAAGAGATTTATTAACTGGTTTTTAAATAGGGATTTGGCTATAATCTGCGTTGGAAAAAAAAGACACACTTTTTTGTTCAATTACTAAAATATATGCTGTAAAGCTGCTTTGGGTTATAACTTTTTGAATATGAGAATGGAATAAGCTTCAGAGAATATTTGGTGAAGGAGAGAGAGCTTGAAATTGAGAAGTTGTGAAATCTTATCCTGTCTCAAATTTGCTCACTTAACATTTAACAGATTATTTTCCACGTGCCTCAGTTTCCTCACTGTGACGTGGGAATAACAACAAATCTCAGTCTGTGAGGTCAATGAAAATTTAGCAGACTTTCACCTCTCAAAAGGAACATAGCCCTAGGCCTTTTCCCCCAAAAGAAACTGTTTCTACAGGGTCCAGGTTTCCCCTGGATCAGATCTCGGAGGAGAATCACGTTCCCTGTGTGCTCCCTTGAACTAAAGTTACCTTAAACTGAAATTCCCTCTCTCTCACTTGATTGCTTTTGTCACAGAAACTGATTTTTTCTCTCTTAAGGACAGAATGAAAAATAAAACCCGCTGAGATCTTGATGCTGTGCACTAGGCTAGGCTCACCCCCCCAAGTTGAGTGTCTCCCCAACTGTGACTGACATGTCCTTTTTAAATCTTCCAACCTCACCTGTACCCACCCCCACCCTCCCACAGTACCGGTACAGAATGGTGGGCATGTAGAGGTGGAATAAACACACGTTGGTGCAAGGACTGCTTGCCTCTGGGACCCTGTGGAAAGGAAAGCTGTGGGTGTCATTTTATCCTCACTTTCTTTGTACACAAAAATGACCCCAGAGGTTCTTAAACTAGGTTTCTGTGATGACCTCGTGGGGATTAGACTGGGAAGCGGGAGACCCTCAATGTAAGATGACTGTATAGGTCTGTATTTCATCATCTGAATGAGTGCATTGAATGAGAAGCTCTCTAAGAATTCTCTCAGATCCACAATTCAATGATTCTGATTCTCCATGGTGCTCACTCCCAAGTGACTTATTTTCTTGTCTAGGTTCTTCGACAGCACAACCACCAAGCACTTTTTGCAGTTTGAGCTCTGAAAAAAACAGCAAATCGCCAGGACATGAAGGCATAGCTGTAAGATTAATAATTAGTAGGGAATTAAGAATTAAACTTTTAAGGAAATGCCTTAAGTTTTCTATGATGCCCTATCGTTGATTAAAAGAACAGCAAGACCAAAAATATACCACTCTAATATAAGACAGCAAAGAGAAGCCAATTGACTCCTTCCCCCCCCCCCCCCCCCCGCTCCACTTTCCTATAAATCCCCCAGAGGCATTGGTTGGGTAGAGATAAATAACCCGTTGTAGCTGTTTGGGGGAGAGGATGAAACAGAAACCCTCTACTCTTCCATCTCACCTTATTCATTCTTGTGTTAACTCATCATTATTTTCAATGCTTGGAAACTTTAAAGAACCTTTTAAAGAGGGAACCATTACTTATCAAATAAACAATGATTACGCTGCTCCTGCCTTCCCTCTTAACCATCTAGGTGGCATTTAGGGAGCTTCCGGACTTCCCACAGCCAAGCACGAAACCCAGTTCCATAGCTGCAAGTCATCTGCCTTGTCCATAGCAGTAAAATTTTCAAAATAAAATAAAAACTGCCTTACATATTCCCTGCTGTGGGAGGTGACTGTGGATGTGAGTGTTACATTATTTTCTTTTTACTTGTTTTTTCTTTAAGTTCCTTCTGCTGAGCATGTTAGACAAATTCCTGATCGACGATTTTCTCTGTCCTTCCTCACCCCTACGAGCACCCAATTGATGCAGATTTTGCATTTCCGTTCTAGGTTGTCTGTGAGGGATAGCATTCTGGACCACTTCCTTTCTCCCTGCGCATCCATGTTTGTGCACGTGGGAGTGTCCGGTGTGGAAATCAGAAGCTGATTTATTGCCAATAAAATGGCTTCTATCATTATAAATATTAGTTAAGCATGGTTCAGCACGCAGATTTTAGTCACCTACTTTTTGTTGCAGAAGGACTGAACAGCATGGGTCTATCTGAAACCACAAAGCCCTTTCTAATTTAGCAGAAATTAAGACAAAGTGTAAGGCTATAACTTTGGGATGTTTACAATTTTCCAAAACTGCATTTCTTTCAATTTAAATAATTCTGTAGTGGTTTGTGGCAACTTTATTAAAAGTAATTAAATTTGGCAATATTTCTTTTGAGAAGTTGCTCAACTGCTGTTTATTTCGGATGGATGTGATTCAATAACAAAAGAAAATAAGTAGTTACGGTTTATCCTATTTCTGAATAATGAAATTTCTGCGCAGCACTAAGTATCATGTATGATATTCATCAACTTTTATTCATTGGACGTTTCTATATTTTACAATATTACTTGTATTGTTTGAGAGCTTTTATTTTTAAGGACTTAAAATGTTTCTCATTCATCCAGTTGACTGCTTCTAACAAGCATTGTGGCTTAGGCAGTTTAGGCTGCTACAGTAAATTGTCATAGACTCAGTAGCTTAGACAGTAAACACTTATTTCTCACAGTTCTGGAAGCTGGGAAATCTAAGATCAAGGGGCTAGCTGAGTCGATGTTTGGTGAGGGCCCTCTTCTGGTTTGTAGATGACCACCTTCTTGCTGTGTCCCTACATGTCAGAGAGAAAGAGAGATCAACTCTCTTGAGTCTCTTCTTATAAGGGCACTAATCCTATTAATGAGGGCTCCACTCTCACGACCTAATTGCCTGCCAAAGCACCCATCTCCAAATACCAACCAATTGGAGATTGTGGCTTCAACATATGAACTTTTGGGGGACACAAACATTCAGTCCATAGCATATTGTTACCCTTTAAAAAGTTGGTCAAGAGGTGTCAGGGAGAGTCCTAGGGTTTCATCCTATGGTTGTGATCAGGGGTTAGAAAAAAGACCTGGAGATGGGTAGTCTAGGCCTCTGCATTCTGCCTTTCTACCTTGAGAGATTATAAACGGGAACCAGAAGGAAGTCTATATTTAATGGAACTCAAATCCAGGTGCCATTAGGAGAGAAAAGACAGGTTCTCCTCCTGCCCAAGAACACATTGACCTTTGAGGGTGGGGGTGGCTGGGTGTGTTCAGGGGAGGGGTCTGGACAACAAGGGGCAGGGATGGGGGCCTGCCATGAATAGCTGCTCGCTGCTTCCTGCGTATGAAACATGGAATAGTTTAAGAATAACTTTGATCTTTGAGGATCTTTTCCACTTCCTTTAAGTCAGTTGTGCTCGACTAGCGGATGAGATAAATATTCCATTTGGGGGAAATTTTCACAATGCTGTTAGAAAATTTCACGATGTAGTTAGAAGCCTGCTCCCAGCCAAGACTTACTAAATCAAATCTCCAGGGCCCGTGCCTGTGGATTCTGAAAACTGTCCTCCAATAATTCACATTTGTGCAGTTGATTGAAAACTAATGCCCTAAGTTATAAGCTAATATTCCCTTAGTTATACAGCAGTTCAAAAATCTCAAAAGACTGAAAACCCCTCATGAGCTGGGCCTTGGGGAGGGACATTCTACTTATAACCCTTTCCCACCTAGCTGTTTTTTAAAGGGTGCAGAAAAGAGGTACGAATTACAAAAAGTAATAACCCCCCAGCAAAGAAACCCTGATGAGGAGGACAATTAAGGCCCCCTGGGACTTTCCGGTAGGGAGATGCTTCATTGCCAATTAGGGCTTCTGTGCCAGATGACATGGTGTCAGTACTGCCTTTAGCTGACACAACAGGGAGACTTAAATATTGGTTGCCAGAGAAGCTTGAATGCCCAAATTAACGCACTCTGCTCTCCCACTAGAAAATTAGATATGAGAACAAATTACTGTGTATCAATGTCTTAACTATCAACCAGTCCTTTCACAGTGTTTTGTACCTAATAGACAGCTGCAAGATAGTTTAGATTTTTGTTGAATAGACGTTATAGTCTTTCTTATGTATATCTTCCATTTACACTTGGGCACCTATTTCAACACTTAAAACTAAGAAATGTTTCTTTAAATTGTATCTCACTTGCCCATAGTTACTCTACAGCGTCATCCAGTACTGATTATCCATTAAGATAATGTTAGTCTTTCTTAAGTATCAGGGCGGGAGAGCAGTGGGCTATTTGATAGCTGAGGGAGCACCATCGGTAAATCTGGTTCAGTGACAAAAGCACACACCATCTTTGTGGTTCCTCCCTCTCTGTGCTCTGAACTCCCAGGATGTTCAAAGGTACATCTGACAATCAGTTGTTCAGCACACAAAAAAATAACTCATACCCCACTCAGGGTGGAAGGGTTTTAAGACTGTGACTGAAAAATACGCTGACAATTTTGTAATGAGAATTTTTATATGCATGTCATCTAAAAATGACTACCCATTTAATCTCATTTTGTAAGCCCCTACTCCCAGATGTGTATTTTTCTATATTTTAAAGAAAAGCTGGAAGTATTCTACCTAAATTTTGAAGGCAAACATTCCCAAAAGAACGTTGGGGTATGGTCATTTCTTGCGTAATTGAGTAACTGGATGGTCATTTCCCCCAAAAATATTTGTTTAAAGTACATTATTTATCAAACAATTAAAAATCACCACTAAAGTATATTGAGTAAATATCAAATTATGTGAATGGAAAAATATATAATCTTTTCATAATCTGGATGTGAATACATATTTAAAGCATTATTTAAGAATGGGAAGAAAAGCTGTGTAGGAGCTCTCAAACCTCTAAAGTTATACATCTGTTATAGCTCAACAAATGGAAATGAACTGCTTTTGAAACAGGAGTGTTTAAGCCACTTCTCAATATACCTATACAGTAGGTCTTGAATTCAGAAGCCTGTATTTTTATTTTTTTTATGACAAAGAGAAAAGCCTGAAGTCAAGCCATAAATCTAAACCTTCTGCTTAACCTGGGCTCACCATTGGTCCCTGCATAAAGGCCAAACATATCTCCCCTTACTTATAAATTATACAAATAAGTATTCTAGTTTCAGCATTTTTGTTTTCCTTAAAAGTAACAGGGTTATCACTAATGTCCTCATTAAAAGTTTCTTTTTATTTCTTTTTAGAAATGAAAACAAAGCAAAACAAGAACAAAAATTTCATCCCCTTGACTAAACTTGTCCAATAAATTCAATTATTTAAGTAAACAGGCTACCTCAGTTTCTGTTGCATCAGTATTTTTGAGCAAGAAATGCGATAAATATTTTAAATCAAAATGTTAAATGTTGACTTTCAAAAGCCTAAACACTCCTAATATTTAAAAAGACTAATTTCAAGTAGTGAATTCATTTATAACCTTATAAATAAGCTATTTCTAAAAACCACAAGTGCAAACCAATTACCTTCCTATTCGAAGTTTTAGTTCAAAGAAAAGCTTAAGGGCCAAATTTCCAAAAGCAAGGCCTTAAACAGACAAAATTAGGCAAAAATATCAAACACAGCAAGGCTACAGTAAGTTTATAAGACACAGACATTGATGTTTCTAACACCGAACAATTTTCAGAGGCTTTCCACGACAATACTCTCAAGTTTAATGATTCATGTTGAGAAAACACATGGATATTTATATTACGAAGAGCTTCCAGGTCATCCTCTTTTTATGAGAAAATTAAAATTAATGGGTCTTTCAGTGGTGTCTCATTATACAGAATTTACATTAGCAGAGGGTCCGATTAACAACTCTGGATAACTTTCAAACCATGAAGATTTGCAAAAGTATTATAATTATACCCACTACCCACCCATTAGAAGAAAAAGTCCTAATTATGAAAACAAAACTTTTAACAGCACCAAAGAACAAGAGGCCACAGTCAATTCCAGTCGCACATCATTTCATAGTCATGCATCATCTCATTTGAGTTTAACACACCCTTGAAACTGGTGTTTTCATTCCCATTTCACAGATGAAGAAACAGGTTCTGAGAGATCAAGTGACTTGTCCTGGGTTACTCATTTACTGGGATGGGGATGAGAACCTGAACCCAGCTGTGAGGTGGGTAGTTACTTTGTGAAATTCTTTGGCTAAAATCCTGTCATGAGAGGAGAGGTTCAAACTCTTGCCTTTGAGGCCCCCTTTGCTTTGGCCCCTGAGCACGGCTGGCTTTGGAAGTGGCTGTTGAAGGTAGTTACAGGACCAGATGGGCAGGGGTGTGCCCACAGAGTGGTCATGACACATTTATTCTTGCACGTCTTCTACCTTGCCTGACTATTTCAACACCTCTTAAGCACCTACCATATGCAAAGCTCTGTGGTGGGTGTTGTGGGAAATACCAAGGTGTACAGAAATGGTTCCTGGCATCACAAAGTGGAACCACTGAACCTATTCACAACCTACGGCAACTAAACACCATCCCAGAAAGTTCTCATTTTTTTTGGTGAGGAAAATTGTCCCTGAGCTAACATCTGTGCCAATCTTCCTCCACTTTGTATGTGGGACACCACCACAGCATAGCTTGATGAGCAGTGTGCAGGTCTGCACTGGGATCCGAACCCACAAACCCTGTGCCACCGAAGCAGAGCGTGCAGAACTCAACCACTACATCACAGGGCCGGCCCCTGGAAGTACTCTTTTTATAGCACGTCTTTAAGGAGGTCCTGATTAAGTTCTCCATGTCCCTTGAAGGCCCTGCTGAAATGTCATCAAAGGCAGCAGGGTTCCAGAACGACAGAATTCTAACAGGGAACATAACACTTGAGGAGGCACGCTTAATTACAGTGTTTTTCACTGTGCCTCTGATAAGCAGGCTCCCAGGAGGCAACCCAAACCCAACTGCCCATCCTCACAGACTCCTTCTGGCCACCCTAAGGAGGCCAGAATGCATCCAGTTGCCATTGTTCTAAAGACTACCTTGTGTTTCCAATAAAAACCTGCATGCAGCAAGAAAAAGAAGAAAGCACTTTTACTTTAGAAATATGTTTGATTATAAAAATGATTCTAAATAACTTATTTTTAGATTGTGGATTTAAAAAAAAATGCCTTTTGAACAGAATTGAGTTAAAAGTGAGAATCGAGGTTAGCCTACATGCTGGTGTATCCACCATGTGAGTCCTGACCAGCGCTCCCTGCTCCTCCTGGCCCTGAGCAGCCCTCAGCATGCTCATCCTCTGATTAAGCAACAGGGAAGTACATGGACCTGCCTGTTTCCTGAAGGCAGATGGCTCCTTGCTTTTCACAGCAGAGGACTGTAAAACCAGTAGGATATATTAAGAACTAGCTGATTAAACTGACCAACTTGTTTGCGTGAGATGCTGGATGAACAACCCAGTACACCTGGCACCTGAGCCCCAATTCCTTCCAGGTGCAGGACGGGATGCTCCTTAATCAGACGTGCCTATGGGTGTGGTAATGCATCAGGACCACTTCTCTCTTCCCTTTGCTTTCTTTAACTGAGCTAAGCCCACTGCTAGGGAGCTGCTGGGGGTTCTTTCAGGAGGAGGGGGAAACCAGGCTAGCTGCTTGCTAGAGACCTACACTCTTAATGCCTGGCCTGGTGAGACCCAAGGCTGTAGAACCTCAACCAAGCAACTCAAACTAGCATTCTACTGATGAGCCTTCTTTAAGGGAAGAAAAAGTGTTAGTTTTTGATGTTTCTATATAAATATGCTTTTAAGATATATTGATTTTCTTTTTTAAGATTCATTGCTGTGAGTATGGTGCTCCTTCATTCCTTTATTCAAGAGTTATTTACTGAGTTGTACAATAGGCAAGGCACCCTACTAGGAAAATTCTTTCCCATCAGCCTAGATCAGAAACTGTCTTAGTTTTTTGCTCTCTTCCCAAGGTCTAGAATAGTTCCTGGCATATAGTAGAATCTAGCACATTTTTCAATGAATGAATTACATGCTGAGACAAGGGATACCTGCATTTTTTCCCCCACCAGGAATTCTTACAGCGATGAAAGTCAGTATAGGGACCTTCTCCTTTGACAGTCTCTATCTGCAAACTAGTTCTTTTCTAGAGGCAGAAACAGGCCCCAAAGGATAGTCACAGCTTCACAGCAAATTAATTAACCATCACATTGATGAACACCTATTACATGCAATTCTTTCTTCTAGACAATTGGGCCATTCAAGGACGTATAAGATATAGGCCCTGTTTTCAAAGAGTTTCTATAAAAACAAAAACTTAATAGTCACCACAAAGTGTCAAAGTGATCACTAAACCCATTCACAATCTAAGAAAACTGAACATAATCCCAGGAAGCACTCTTTTTATAACTTTATGCAGTACTCAGCCCAAGGTGGTGGTAGGCATAAAGGAGAATTCAAAGAGGCCAGCAGTGGAAGACTGAGTGATTGCAGAAGATAGAAGACTTGAATTGGGCCTTGAAGCCCAGGTGGAGAATGGAAGAAAGGGCATAACAGGAACGCAGGAGTGGGTGCGTGTGTGTGCTTTTTGGGAGAAGAGGGAGAATGGCATGAATAGAGTCTGGAAGCAGGCAGAGCATACAAGGTACACCAACAGTTAATTCAGTTCAGTACAATTTGAGTCAAGTGAATAAATATTTATTGAGTGCATACTATGTGCCAGGCATTGTGATAGGTACTAGGGATACAATGGTTAACAAGACTAATATGGTCCCTGGCTCACTGGTTAGTGGGAGATACAGACAAGTAAACAGACAATTACAATACAGTGTGATAAGTACCGTGATAGGGAAAAGTCCAGGTGTTATAAGAAGGACACAGAATGGACCCAACCCAGATGCGGGGGTCAGGAAAACTTCTGAGAAGAAGGGATGTCAGGCTGACACCTGAAGCTAAGGTAGGAATTATTAGGTGAAACTATGCAGGTAGTGTACCCAGCACCTACCCTAGAAGAGCAACGGGCCGCGGGGATCTAAAGCTGCCTGAGTTTGTTGGAATGCAAGGGGCAGGTGTGCTAAGAGATGAGGCTGCAGACAGGAGCAGTGGCCAGATGATATAGACTCTTCTATCTCGCATTAAGGAGTTTGGACTTTATCCTAAGAGAGTGGTAACCACTGGAGAGTTTTAAGCAAGGAAATGAGACAAACAGATTTGCATTTTGGGTAGATAACTCTCTGCAGTGTGAGATGGCCCTTATAGGAGAAATAGGTGATAAGAACAGAAGGGTAATATGTAGCTAGATTCTTGAAGGTGTGTCCCTAACACAGTGCAACAACTAAATGAATATTTCACGAATGAATGAATGAACTGATCAACCAGTCAGTCATTCACAGGTCTGAAAACATGAGATTGGAGGTGAAGTATAGTTTTCTGTGCCTATGTAAGGGTCAGAGGCAATGCATATTGGAATACCGACATGTCCTCAAGTCTTGAATGTCATCAGACAAATGATAACGACAGTTGACAACAGAATGCAGTGTAATAGAGCGGAAACAGCTTCAATGCCAGAGTCAAAAGACCCACGTCTGAGCCCTAGCTTTTCGAGTTATTAATTTTGAAATGTACCTTAATTTCTCCGGCTCTCAGGTCCCACAACTACTATATCTGCTCTTTATGTGCAACTACACAGCAGCATAAAATGAGAATGGTAATCACAATCTATGCACCTTTCTGTTTTCAGGTGACGTTTAGGGGCTGTGGTGGGATTTGCAGCCCAGTGCGTTTCTAAGTCATCCATCGTAAAAAAAAAAAAGTTAGTGTAACCCGCATGACAATGGAGTTGTGGTTTAGTCGAAAAGAATTTAGAAATCAAATAGCCGGTGTTGTTCAAACTTTGGGCGGTAACTCTTTAACCTGTCAACTGCAGACCCTGGTAGAGAGGTCTCTACTCGCACACTTACACCTGTGGCCCATTCTATCTGGGCTTTGCTTTTTTCTGCCGAGGGGTTTGACCCCAGGCCAACATCACTAAACCAAGAAGAAATTCATGAAAACAACAGCTTCCTTTAGAAATGTAATTTTCCACTTTTGGCCTTGAGTCTACATATTTCTAGATCATCTCCTGGCTACTTCCTAAAGCGGTATAAAGACTCAGCTGTTAGGGGGAGTCAATTTCATTTTTATGAAGTAAAACTTGATTGAATTATTTTTTTGTTTTCTATCATCATAGAGTCAGCCTCAGCAGTTGGGTCTAATCTATCATCTCTAAACACTCTAATAAATCAATCAATCACAACAAAAAGGCCACTGCCAGTTTCTCCAGGAAATTCCAATGCAAATAGTATTGAAATCAAGTTGACTAAATAATTTATCCTCGCCAGTGATCACTCTCCAGTGATCTCTCAGTTAGGGCTCCCTGTCATGGGCATCTTATATGGTCTACACCTCTGTAATATCCGGGCACGGACATCTAAAGCAGACATCAGAGACCCTTCATCACGACTGAAATCCATGAGTCTTCTGTGCTCTAATACATTTCACCATCCACATTGTTTAATTGAGCCCTTTACTACAAATGGTTTTAGGCTCTGATGCAAGACAGGAATTTGAAGCATGCATTCGAGTATTTAATGGTGTTAATTTCTGGTGCACACAAACATCAGCTTCACTCAACAATCCAATAATCTAGCAAAATAAAGAGAATATGCCAGAGAATGAAATGCAGCATGGAATTCTTGAGGACTGCAAGCAAAGCAGTTTCACGATCCTGCTGTCCCTGACAAGTAATAAAATAGCTGCCTATTTACAGACCCCTAAAGATGTTACAATAAAGAAAGAAAATAAAAGAAAGAAGATGGGGTAGTTTCAGATCGAAAAACCATTCCATTTTTACATTCAAATATGTTTATTTGGCTACTTTAAGCTCTTACACTTGTCCCAAGTTAATTTTAAATGTAACACATCTGATTGTAACAAATGAAATATAGTCCTTGTGTTATTTTTAACTGGCAGGCATAAATTTAAACAATTCCTACCTGGAATTATGGATGGTCTCTTTTTCGGGCGCCTCAGGTGAACGGGTTCCAAGTTTTTAATGTTTCTTTGATGTCTTCCTCTAATGTCATTTCCTACAAGTAGTTCAGGCGGCAGACTGCTCCGTCTTGATGATTTGTAATCATTTTGAGATGAATTTAGTTTGTTCTTCGTCCTGGAATATAAATTGCTGTCATCAACTGCCATTGCAGGAGATACATTAGAGAGTTTCAACAAAAATCTTTTTCAAAAGCCAAACCCAGAGGCAGCCACAGCCAGCCGTCTCCTCCCCAGATTCAGATGTTCTCATGCTTTACTCTTCACTTGTTTGGGAGGCTTAGCAAGTTGATAGGCGTGGACGTGAACAGGTGTAGAATTACTAAGTAGCCCCTCCTTTCAACAGCTAATAGCACAGGGGAGGAGAGATCCAAAAAATCATTAGGTGCAGAAGACTGGGAATTTGAACAGATGTGGCGCATGGTCCCATGCTCTTGGAGACAGTAATAGAAGGAGTGTAATGGTTTCCGTGTGAAACTTCTGTTTATTGGTGCAATGCCATAAAGCAAGCACAACTCACCACGTAGAGAATACCGACGCAAATTGCAAGCCTAATTTTTCTTATAAATTCCCAAAGTCTTATAGACTTAAAAAAGTTTTCAGGAAACATTTTCACATTCCTTCCTATCTTTTTGTTTCAAGTTACACACACAGAACAAACATCCATCTTTAATAAATTCCTCATTTGGCAGGCAGCCAACTGGAAGTTGGCTGGAAGAAGGAGATGAGAGATGGTTGGTGATGATCAGGAAGGAACCCACTGTGGGTGTGTGTCAAGCAGCAGTGCCGGGAACTTAGCACTGCTCCCAGACCCACCCCTTCCATCCTGTGCTCTACCTGACAGATGGCTTCTCTACAAGTTCAGCTGTCTGGTGGCCCGAGGAGTCAGAGGTCTGGCAAACGGGCCATGACCTTAGAAGTGATGACGGCCTCCGCTCAACAAATAAAAAGTAAACGTGTTACCCTTCTGGCATTCTCCCTTGCTTTCAACTAAAATGGTCAGCGGGTTTGGTGGTCTGAGAAAAGCAGCATTTACTCGATTCCTGTGTGACATGTCACATATTTCCTTTCTTTTCTAGATTATGCATTTTTGTGTCCTTTGTTCTCTTCTCCCTTGCTCTATTTATGTGGAAATGTTCTGTACTCTTTTCTTTAACTGACTGGGCAGAAATCATAACTCTCTAATTTATCCTCTCCAGCCATGCCCCTGGGCTGTGTCCTCTGTGTCCTCGCTCTCTCTCTCTTTCCCCTCCTCCCCTCCCCCACATACACTCGCACTCACACCTCTTGTGTTCTGTCTGGCTGCAGTGTGAGTCAGAAGATAAAGAAGATAAGATCTGCCTTTTCTCTTTCCAGTGCCTGGAATCAGTAGATACATAACATTATCAATGATTTAGGGGTTGTTTCAGAAATCACTGTTTACTTTGGCTTCCTGGATGCCAAGTAGGTTTTACTATTTGTTAAAATTTAAGAGTTGGGTCTCTTTACCTAATTTAGGATACACTTCCACACTAAGAGACATTTCATTCTCTACAGTCCTTATGCCCCTTGACCAATAGGTCTTCAAACTACAACAGATTTTCCGAACAGAAAAGCATTTTCTTAAACAAGTATGTCCCAGTTAGGGTTGTCATTATAATCCAGCAATTATAACTATAACCCAGCAATTGTATTTACATATTAGATTATTAACTTATTTCACTAATTCTGAGAAATACCTACACCATTTTCCTCACAAGACTCAGAACTATTGTGTGACATTGAAATGTACCATAAGCTTCAAAACAATGAGTGGTTTGTTCAAAACTGTTTTTAAAAGCCTATGAGACTGCTTGAATCTCTCTTACCTTAATAAAAATACATTTTTTTCTAGGAAAGAAATAGAAAGTGTTTTTTTAAAGTTTGAGATAATGATTTAATAATAGAAAAAAACCTTTCATAACCAAAATCTTAAGGTCAGTGTTTAAGTTTCAAAATACACAGCAGGGTAGAGTCCTAGGGTACAAAATATTGGATGCTAACAGGGAGATATATAGTGACAGAAGAGATGATCAGAAGGCTGAGCTTTTTAGTGACTGTTTCTTTCACAGTATCATCATGGGCCCAAATAAGAGTGTATATGAGGAGAAATGGGAGTCTCTGAAGAAAGGTTTTATCACACACAGTGGGCAACAGGTACAGCTGCATGATGTACATATATAATTTTGCCTTTGTTTTTAAGAGGCTGGAAGCACAGTGTTAAGTACATATGCATCTGAAATGCATTATAATAATAGCTGTCATTTATTACAAGCTTAATAAGGGTCAGGTTCTTTGCTAAGCCTTTGATATGCATTATCTCATGGATTCTTTCTAATCACCCTGTTCTATAGATGAGCACACAGAGGTACTGAGTCAAACATCTAGGAATTGGCGGGGTGAAGATTTGAACATAGGTTTTACCTGACTCCAAAGCCCAGGTTCAAGTCCGTGCTTTAAATCACACCACCATGCTGCATTATTAAACGTAGATGAAATCAAAAAGGAATGGAAAAGCTTTCTGTATTTTCCTAAAACAATTCTTGGTTTTAAGCAGATTCCTACTGCATCCACTGTATGATTGAGGAGGAGTCCAGCTGACTTAACTAGGTCTGCCTCATGTAACTGAGCTGTCGGTAGGTCTTTAAGATTCATTGAATGAAACGGAGAAAAAGCAGAATTCAGATTTTTGTTTTAATAATAGAGTATCTATATTGAGGCTTTTCATATCAAAATGCACTTAAGTATTATATTTTCCTGAAATTTAAATTATAATTAGGGAAAAAGAACCCCTACCCTACTGTAGAGGTACCCTTAATCTCTGGGTCCTCTAAAACTTATATGATGTCAGAGAGGGCACAAGTTTTCCTGATATGCTCAAATTAATCCCTCTCCCACCCAATTCATTTTCCCCTCATAGGGAATATAAATAGATATGAATCTAGCTTATTTAATATATTTCCTTAAAGAGAGAAGCGGGAACAAACCTAAATTTGCCATTATTAAAATATTAGGGCAATGAAAATAAAAGACAGTATTTATTTAAAAGTAGAGTTAAATCTGTGAACATAAAAAAGTAAACTTTCCTCTCAAAATGTTTCAATTGGCTGACAACATGAATGATAATCAACCACAGAAAATTTAGCTTGGTTTGGTCTAAATGAGAATATTCATAGCTTGTAATGTTAAGTCCACCCCTCCCTCTTCATAAAAGTAACAGCCAAAAGTGGAATTTGCTTTTTTTTCAGACAGCCAAAAGAATGATGATATTGGGCCCTGGGCTGAGGAATCTGAAGACTTACAGCATAATTAAGTAATTTTAAATATATAATTGGACATTTTCTATTCCTATACTTTTTAAGAACCACTATGTTTTAAAGGTCTAAAACATTATCCTAAAACTCCACTATATTAATCTCCTTTGAATTATTCTAATTTCCTATCCTTCAAGAAGTGTATTTTATATTAAATGATGTTACCATCTCATGAACATTTTATATTATCTTCTTTCTCTTAGAGTGTTCCAACATTTCATAGAAAGATGCTTCTTCACTTTGCAGCCATGATTTTCTTGTGATTTTTGGTAGTTTTTAAATAGCATTACCATATTATTTTGCTTTTTGTGAGAAAGCTGGAAGTTTAGGACTGTATAAATTTACATCTGTAACCATCTTTCTCATTATCACCTTCCAAGAAATGATCCACCAGGAAGATTTTAGGCCTGTTAGAATTCACCAAATTAACTTCTGAAACCCAATCTGACTCTGCTGTACTGAATATCCTGCAAATATTTCTTATTTGTGAACTCTTTATTCAGTTTTTAAACTGAGAGGACCCATTATCCAGCAGGTTTGCCACCAGGAAAAAATAATCATATAGAATGTGAGAATAATAGATATCACCATGTCAAGCAGCTCCATTGATGCATTTCTCCAAGAGGTCACCAACTCTTATTGCCAACACACCTCTGCTTGGTGTTGGTAATACCCCCAGTATTATCTAGGGTGTCTTACAGCTGAGGAAATCTTTTCTCAGTTCCTAAAAATGTAATGAAGACTTCCAGCACTTACCTCATTGGCTCTCGATAGCAAGTAACACAAATGATGAGCTTTCCCTCTTAAAATTCTCTGCTCCCTTGACTTCATGACACTATTATCTCTTATTTTTCCTCCTACATCTCAGGTCCCTTCCACTCAAATTCTTTAAGGGCCCTTAAAAGTCTATTTTCTTCCCTCTTTCTCTGCTCCTCCCCTTTGGCCACCCCATTTATTGAGCATCTACTATGTGTCTGGAACCGTGTTAAGTCTAAGGTCTCTGCTCTCGAGAACCTCTTCATCTAGGAAAGGAGCAGACCTATAACAAACTAGTTATTGCAACACAGAGGACACTGTGCAGAGATGACACAAAAAAGCTACTTGGTCAACTCTTCTTGACAGAGGGGGGATGGGAAAGGAAGGGTTTTCAGAGGAGGAGGAGTGAGTTCACAAGGCAGAGGAGGGGAACTGGTGTAAAGGCACTAAGAAGTGACATAACACCAAATGTCCATAAAATGGCAAGTACAGCAGTCCCATATCCACGCCACGGCATTACATCACACGAAAATACAGACATTGGAAAAACAAGATTGGGCAATCCTAGAACATAGGGCACTGAAGGAAAAACCATAAACTGGTATTATTACATATTTTTTAAACACCACCACAAATTAGACATATGGAAGACACCTACTTAAAAAAAAATCCGTATTAAAAAACTGACTCTGGCCTTTTCAAACAGTTTGGTAAGTCTAACAAAATGTAAAAGACATTTTAAAAAATCTGGATCCAGTACGTAAACACTTCTCCTTAATCATCTTTATTTATTCCAGAATCTGTGATACAGGGACTTGCTGAAGCAAGACTTTTACACAAGTCGTTAATGTCATACAGACTGTACCTTTAAAAAAAAAGCTTTAGAACCAGTTCTTACTGGCTTGAAATCCAACTTCATTTACACTTGCATTCCTCCTTATTCACTTTTGCAAGTCTCAGCAAAATGCCAGTGTAACTGCCTGGCCTTTTCTCAGATTAAGGTAGGGCTTAAGGGCACATTTTTCTGGGCTTGTGGTGGAGCTCTCTGGTGAGAGGGCACGATGTAAATACATGTCCCTCTCCATTCTACCCCATGACGCAGACACCCGGCCTAGGAGAGGAAGGACTGATAGTGCTTCTTCCTATTCTTCTGTTTAAAGGATTGAACTGCAATTTGTATTCATAAAAGAATTGAAGCTTTTGAAATTTTTTGTCCAAATACTAGACAGTGTAACCTCAGAAATGTGGGTTGCTACAACCAGGCTGGCAAGTGACTGGGGTGCCTGAGATGGCAGGAGCATTAGCGGCACTCATCAATCGTTCTCACCTATGACTGCAACTTCCGCCTGGGCGCCGGCAACGTCTAAGTCCAAGCCCCATCCCAAACTTCTCCGCAGTGTTCTCGATCTGTACATTTATTTGCACACCAAACATTGGCTGGTGGGCACTCGGCATGCACAAAACTGCCTCCTGCAAACTTGCAGCTCTTGAATTTCTCATCTTACTAAAATGGCATCACCGTTTACCCAGTGACTCAAGCTATAAACCTTGGAATCACTCTGTCCAAGTGATTTCATGTTTACCCCTTAAATATTTTTCATCTGTGTCCTCTTCTACACCTCTCCTGTCACTGCCCAGTGGTAGCATTCATTATCTCTTTCCTGAGTTACTGTTTTAGATTCCCAAAAGGTCTGGCCTCTTCTAAGTTCCTCAATCATTCCATGTTTGATGTGGCATCTTGACCCTTCATCTTAGCGAAGTGCCTCTGGCTAGCCCATTTCCCTCTCAAAAGTGCTCTTAAGAATTGGACAGAACACCTCTGATGTGCTGACCAGTCCAGGGAATCACAAGGCTAGTTATAATCTTGATACACATACCATGCATCTATTAAGGCAACACAAGATTACTTTGGCTTTTATAGTAGCCATATTTTCTCACTGTCTGATGGTTTGACCAACCAAAATCCCCAAACTTCAATACACGCCTTGCTATGAGGAAGGCCTTGTCAATCCTAGACCTGGGCAACTGACTTTCTGAAATGTATCAGAAGTCTTTATGTTGCCTCCATGAGATTTCATTGTGCTGGTTTTGGCTCTCAGATCCAGCCTTTGTTTTCTTCCACATGTTTGGGGTTTTGTTTGGGGCAGGGAAAGAGCAGAATGGCTAAAATTTAAAAAGACTGACCATACTAAGTATTGGGGAAAATGTGGAGGAATTGGAATTTACATACACTGTTGGTGGGAATGTAAAGTGGTAAAACTTGTTTTGGAAAAATTTTAGCAGTTTCTGAAAAATCTAAACATACCTATACCAACATACATATACCATATGATCCAGCCATTCTATTCCTAGGTACTTACCCAAGAGCTATAAAGGCATATGCTCACACAAGGACTTGTACATTAACATTCACGGTAGTTTTACCTATAATAACCAATACTGGAAAAAGACTTGCAGTAAGAAGTGAATGGATAAACCGTGGTATATCTATAGAATAGAATACTATTTATCCACACAAAGATGATTATTGATGCATGCTACAACATGGGTGAATCTCAAAATAATCATGCCGAGTGAAAGAAGCCAGACCAGAAAGTGTGCATACTGTGTGATTCTATTTATATAAAATTCTAGAAAATGTAAACTAACTACAGTGACAGAGAGCAGATCAGTGGTTGCCTGGTGATGGGGTAGAGGGATAGGAGGGAGGGATTACTAAGGGGCATGATGAAATGTTGGGGGTGATGGATTCCTAGGTGTATGCATATGTCAAAACTAATCAAATTGTACATTTTAAATATATGCAATTTATTATATGTCAATTATACCTCAATAAAACTTTTTTTAAAACAGGCAATGCTATACCTTCCCCCAGTGCATTTGACCAGGATTTAGAAATGTTCCGGACTTGAGCTAATAAAATTAATAAATAAAAGTAAAAGCAATTCTGATTCTGTTATCTGCATCAAGAGTGAGTGAAAAATATACACATATCCAAGAGTTATGTGAATTTCTTTCACTTAAGACAAGAATTTTCTTATCTTGAATTACATCTTTAGTTTTTAATGTATACACTATAAAACTCCAAGAATGTCTGAAAGAATGTCTATATGACATTCCCAGGTAACACATTCACCATTACAGTAGGTTGCCCAGAGAAGGTGAACAATAAATATTACAGAATGAATGGATGAGTAAAAAATTGCAATGAAAAAACAAGGCATTTCTTAAGAAGAAGTTTGCTCACAAGATACCACGAAAAATTGTGCATTGAAAATACAAACCCTGGCCTGTAACAGACAGAAACCTTGGAGAGTTTCATTCTAACAAGCAGAAATGGTGGTATTTTGCTACATCTAAACTATGATGAAATCTCTAAAACTGCATAGCCGGAAGCAAAACCCTCAGGAAACTAAAAACCCTTTAACATTCCCAGTTCAAATGCGAATGTTAATTCCACTCTCTGAAGAGAACCACCAAAATGGCCAAAGAACCTCAAGATCAGGATAAACATTGGTTATCTTGGCTGGCTTAGGTGCAGCCTTGCTAGACACCAAAGACCTAGACAAAACGAGCTAGTCTGAAGATTCTTCCCACAGTTTCTAAGGGTGTTGATATTCTTCAGACTATTTGAACCTGTTTGAACCTCCCAGATGTAAGTGGCAGCATGAAAACCTTCAATGGCTTTGAAGCTGGATATAACACGGCACTGATTGTTGAGGTGACACCACACATTTAATGAAAAGTAGTTGAAATAGCCTCATCATTTTATACATTGCCCTAGCTCGCTTCTATGCCAATTCCAGTGTAGTCAAAGGAAAAGCTTTATAGCTCATAGCCATTTAAATGCCAACTTAGCTTTATATGGTTAGCATTTTTTAATTATCCTGCTGCTTCTTATGTAAACAAGAGTAAAAACAAAGTTTCTCAGAAGCTGATACTAAGCAAACAAAAAATCTGTAAGAATACTGATTTAAATATCACAATTTAAAAACCTGACCTAATGGACAGAGAACTCTATAACTGCAAAAATGTCTTCTCAAATGCATTTAGAACATCTTAAAAAATGGACCATATATTAGGCCATAAAACAAATCTCAAAATACCAATTTATGTCGTTATGTTGACATTCCATATGAGACATTCTCTTATCACTCCCCAACAAAGCTGGAAATCAATATAAAAAATAGCAAAAAATTTTTCTCTTAATCTAATGCTGATAATAGTAATTTATCCTGCATTCCCCCTAGTCATGTCCTGTGCTAAGCATTTCTCATGCAGTATTTCCTTTATCCTCAAGATGTGGTACCACCGTTATCTCCATTTTATAGAGGAGGAACCACATCGAGAAGTGTCAAGAAACTGCTTTGAGTAACTAATTACAACCAAACCTATTCCTCCTTTAACACCAAAATCTATAAAATAAAATTTCCCCTTTGATTCTTGCTTTTTGTTTTCGTCTTCCCTCTCCCTGGTGCCTTATCCTTATCCACGAAGCATCTCCTTTGCTCCCACCCTCGTTTCTGGGCCATTTTCTATGACCAGGGCCAGCAACTGAATCAAGTGAGGAATTCCCAGAGGAGTCCTTCCAGTATTTCTACCCTCAGGTGTTGAATGGAGCTACCGTTTTCTTTCTTCTGCCCAGGAATTAAATTCCAACTCAGGATTTCAAACGTCCATGTTTTATACAAGATTTTAGAAGGCACCGTGTTTGTTTACTCACTATTGAGTCCTAGCCAGCTGCAAGGAAACTATCAAAACTTGGAACTATTTTCACCAGTAAGGTGGGCCTTCATTTTCCACTTCACTTCTCCCAGGCTCCCCTATCATCTCAGAAAGATCTATCCATCTATTCTATTTATGTTTATCATTTTCTAGATAAGAAGGTGATTTATATCATATTCTAGAAGCTAGGAAACGTCCAAGTATCAGAAACCAAACTTCATATAAGTCAAACCAACATCTTTCTACCCACCCCCATGAAATAGAACTATAAATTTATATTATTAACTTTGATGATAGCTAAGGGATAGGATCTTAAGACAATTCTTAAAGCAGACCTATTTTTGGTTTGTTGCACCAAATTCATATTTTCTACTACTTGATGTCTACTATTCACTATTACTAATTATGATTTAAAGGAAGGCAGATATTTTCACAGTTAAATCTCAAAAAAAAATCTCTATTTCAGGTTCTTTTTAGCTGTTTGGTTTTTTTAATTCTCTTTTTTGATTACAAAGGAAATGCATGTTTGTTGCAGAATAGTTGGAAAGCACCAAAAGTAAATAAAAGGAAGTAGAAAAATTTTTATAACCTTAACAATCAAGACAAGCACTGTCAACATTTTGGCACATTTGGTTCCAGATTCCAGGCTTTGCCTGCCAACCACCACGCATCCAGATTCAACCTCAGAGCCTGCTCTCAGCCCACCAAATGAATTCATCCAAGTGAACGGTACCACGTGGTGGGGAGGGGCCAGCGGGATAGTTCTGGAGCTACTCAAGTGAGATAAATGAGTGAAGCTGTTGTGGTGTACGAAAATGAGCAGCGGCAGACACTGTGATAAACTGGGGTGAACATCTCTCCCTTTAGGGGCGGTAGCTCCCCAAGACCCAGTGGACTGGGCCTGCAGAGAACTGGACGCCCAGATTTGCCTCATCCTCTGATTTTTTAAGAGAAGCTTGAAACGCTGATTTTTATGTTGAAATATCCTGATTTGTAAACGCTGGATTCAGGTTTCAAAAACACCTCACAGGCCAAAGAAACCAAAGATGTGCACCAATTGAGGCCTCTGATTTAGTCTCTTTCTCTGGGCCACACAGTCAAGTTTTCACAGAACTTCTGGAGCTGGTACCTTAACTCATCATGTTCAAACAGGAGTCTGTGAAAGTCCTAGTCACAGAAGTGCGCCCAGGAGAGAAACAACTAGAAATTCTGCAAACAATTGCCCTCTCTTGGAGATTTACCATGCAAAGGACCCTGTTGAAGGCTCTTGAATCTTGCAGCAAAAAGCCAATGCTACTTAACTTTGCTTAACCGGCATTTTCCAAACTTAGTTGAATACCGAACTTTCTTTCCTCTTTTTTTCTATGTAACAACTATTAGTATCCTTCAGCCCTCACGCTCCCCGAAACGAAGTTTGGGAAGTGCTGCCTTCACACAAAGCCACTTGTTAATGGCCACTTTGGGCCTCGTGGGAGGCCATGGTAGGAGAACCTGGAACAAGCTTTAGGAGGTACCTTAAATTCCTGCACATTGCGTTCCAGGTCCCCCTCCTCTACAAGTAGGATAGGCCTCAGTGCTATGTGATTAAGGCAGTATCAACTATTTTGACCTGTGCTGAAGAAGGTGGACCGGAGAAAAGTAATTTCAAATAATTGACATCAGCCTGAGGAGTCCAGTACAAGCCAAATGAATTGTCTTTATAATTTATACAGGTAACTAAATAAGTTTTACTCCTCCAGCACATAATTTTTACAATTCCAACGGTTGGAAGCAGGCAACTGAAGTCAAAATATAGTTTCTATTTTTCTACAGATTGTCCTCAACATAGACAGAAAATAGCCGAAAGTCAACAATGTTCTCACTAAATCAGTAATTACTCTGTTACACACAAACCTGTATTTTTCTTGTTGTTGAACAAGTTTCTCCACAAAGGATCAGCTATCACACCACCTTTATGAAATGCTGTCCTATTGGGGAGGTCAGTGTTTTTCCATCTATAATTGCTTGGTGTTTCATTTTGGTCTTTCCAGAGACGTACAAGTTTGACTAGTAATTTAATAAAAGCTATTTTGTGGTTTGCCATTTTTCCACAATAATTCTTCTGAAATTCCCAAAAGATGAGCCACTATCTCAGCTTGAACTTTTACATATCGTTATTTTTGTCAGGCCTCTATTTTTATTTACTGTTGATCTGAAAGGCGAGGCAGTTAACCGTGGTTTTTCTAACTCCCCTTTAATACATTGAGGGATAATTCTTAGGCAGTTTACAGTAATGACACATTTAAGAATTGTGGAAAATTTTAGAGTTTAGGAAAAACTAGCACAGACTTCTCAATGTAATTCAGACTTGCAAATACAATATAATATTTACCAACTGTTACAAATGTTTATTCTTCTGCCATTCCAGGAGAGGAACCATAAGAAATAAAATTCTTTAGATCACTTAATGCAAGAGTTCCCTGTATCGAGTTGTCATTTTGGAAGGTAATACATATCATACTCGACAGATATACACGTGAAGCTTCTTTTCCCTAGAAAACGTCTACAATTGAACTTCTACTTGGAAACATCAAAATGACTTTGGTAAATGCCAGATCTAAAAATAAGCAGTATTTTTTATAGTTTTACACTTACTAGGGGGAAAAAGTCTGGGTAAACACATTTAACAATGTTAGAGTGAGCAGGGTGGGGATGCATTAATGGTGACTTTATTTGATACTAGAGGATATAAGGGGTTCTGACGTCCTGTGAACATTCTTTTCCCCCAAACCAAACAAGGTAGTCATTTGAATCTTCTTCTCATATCCTGTGGCTGTCAAACACTCTTCCTTGACATGGATTCAAAGCTGTAATTTGCTACATGCACTGCTCTTTTTTTGGAGGAGGTATGTGGTTTTTGGTTTATGTTGTTTTGTCTACATTCCTTGCAAACGCCTTTTCTGATGCAACGCTTCACAGAACATTTATTATTTTACTAATCCTTAGCAGAGGAGGAGAACAGTATGTACACACACATATACATATGCGTATATCTATATCTTTGTTCTCATCTTTATCTATATGTCTCAGCAGCCTGGGATTTTTAAACGGATACTGTTAATTGAGAAATAAAATTTAATAAATCTCTGTGTTCTCATTCTCAAATATTGAGTGTGTGCTCTTCAGATACATGTAATTCTCAAATCTACGTTACTCCTCAGATTTGGGCTCATATATCCAACTACCTGATGGGTATATCCATCTGGATATTCAGGATCACCCAAAACTCAACATGTCCAGAACTCAAATCATCATGATCTCTAAATTGCTACCCCTCTTGCATTTTCTTGACCACTTACGTTTCTAACTCGGGAATCATTCTAAATTCCCTCCTCTTACCACCACTACACACACTTACTGCTCACCAGGTACCAATTTTGACTCCTTGAATTCATCGCTTCCTCTATTCCTGTCACCCTTGTCTAACGCAGGTCTCCATTAACTCTGGCCTAGATTCTACAATGGCTTTCTCTCTGCCTCTAGTGCTCTGCTCCTAAACATATCCTAAATGTTGGTGCCAAATGGCTCTATCTGAAAGGCAAACGGAGATCATCCCTCTGTTTAAATTGTTTTAATGCCTGCCTATGGCCCGCAGATGGAAAGGCAATGGTAGTTCCATTTCAATACCTTGGCACAACCAAGCACTTCCTCCCTGCCTGGCACCAGTTTGCTTCTTTACATTCATCTCTTATAATTACCTTCTTTGCACTTGACTGTTCAGCAATCTCAACTCCACATAGTTAGTGCCCTGAACACTCCCTACTCCCGGCCATTTCTCAGTGCCTGAGTTCATGGTGCCACCTCCTCCTCAGTCCTTTTCTCACCCTCTGCTCACCCCTTAATTCCTTTCCCTTGCTCCCTGCACTGCCCCTCCTCCAACCCCCAATTCCCCAGGCTCCATTAAGAAACCATTTCTGGCTCTCTCCAGCTGAGTTAGTCGCCCCTTTGTGGTCCATCGTCACTCTGTACAACCACTGTCTTTCCTACACTGTTTTATAGTTACCTGCTTATAGATCAGTCTCCCTTGCCAGAATGTAACTCATTTCATACTCAATCTTTGCATCCCCAGTGCCCAGCACAGTGCCTGGGGTACAGTAAGTGCTCAATAAATGTTTGCTGGGCTGTGGAACTGGAGGCTCATTGTCCTGACTTGTTGGGGCCACCTGTGCCTTGCCCTGGCACCTGCATTCCTACAGAAGGCCAGGCACCTGGGGCTAAGAACAAGGAGCAAAGGTGGATACCAGGCGAATTGTGTCTTCTGAGTCCCTGTAACTTCTAAAAGCAGTCTGGGGCTGTAGGAGTTTTCATATACTTACACAAACACAAATACCTAACTAGTTGACATCAACCAAAGAAAGGAAGTTAGAAAAAAAAGAAGAGTTCAAGACAAACTGAAATATTTAGGTAAAAGGCTGAAGATAAGGCCTGAACGCTTGACTCTAACCTTATAAGGTTGATTTTCTGGATTCATAGATGGCTCAAACATGACTCTGAACAACTGCTTTGGTTAAGTTTCAAAATGAGTGAGTGGAAAAAATAATCATGAGAAAGTCATTCTTTTTTTTCAGTTATGCAAAAAAAAAAAAAAAAAACCCAGAAGAATGGAAGAGAATTCTAGTGCTATTCCATTTAAGTGACATTTCCAGATTCTAAGTGATACAAGATAGATTTGGGCAATGACATCAACTCCATTCCAAGGGAAGAGGCAGAAGCAAAGAAGGGTGAGGGTTTAAATACAGCAAGAGGAAGGGGCAGGCAGGATGGATGGCTCCACCGTGTGCCACAGTGAATTCTGACTCCCTGTAAACCTCAATCCCCTTCGGAAAGCACTTGCCTCTGAAAACACAACTGGGCTCGTGGAGGTACAAACAGGATATCCACCAAGGGCAGACAGTTGCTACAGTTCCATTTCATTCAATGCAACCCACATTTATTGACCTCTTTTATGCATCAGAAATATAAGCCCAGGGGAGGCAGGTGGGAATAATAGAATTGGGCAGAGTTCCTGAGCTCGAGGAATTTACAATTTAATGAACCAAGGCGAATTATGCTACCTGGCCAGATTAATTGTCTGGCTACTGTAAAGAACAACCAGGGCATATCTTGAATAAGAAAAAGGAGGGAAAAAAGGAGGAGAGATGAAATTTCCATCATATGTATTTAATGAGAAATTTAAGAATAATGAATATAAGCAAAAAATTAGTAAATATAATTTGTGCCAACAAAGGATCCAGTGTTTGTGCTGAATTTCACAAATGCAGCAGACTGTGCTGTCTGTTCACAAGGTTAAAGGGTTATCTATGTGCTGTTCTGTGGGCAGGGTAAAATGAAATACTTCAGAAGCCAAATTAAGAATATTTACTTAAAACTGCATGCTACCTCTGACTTCTATAACTTCTAAAAAACTACAAAAATCCAAATATAGTTGTAAGAAGTGCATCAAGTTTTAGAAGGAAGAGAGTAGAAATGAATACCTAGATTTGGTAACAGAAAAAAAAAAATGCTGGAATAGATTGCTTTAGCTTCATTTTTGACTTATTGGTAACCAATCAATTTATGACTAGCAGGATGAACTTCTGAAAACCAGCTGAATTTTCACATAGGATATAAAACAGCTTGTTAATGTTCTTGACACTTGATAACAAATGCATTTCTCATAGCGCTGGGAGGCAGCCCAGTGAGGTGGAACTGGCACGGGAGGGCTGGAGCCCCAAGGATAAGTTAGAGTCCTGAGGATTAAATAAGACACCCTATGAAAAGTGCAGCTCTTACTGCCTGGGACATAATATTTGTTAAGTAAAAGCAATTTCTTATCCCCTCCCCATTCAAATTCTAAATCAAACTGCAAGGAATAATTCTGGAACAAAAAACTCATTATGCAGGGTGAGTCTGGGGATAGCTAGTTTTTGAAGGTCTTACTTGTTATCTGACCTCTCAAAGAATGCTTATGTAATGCTTTGATATGAAAATCAGAGAAAGGTAATAAGTTGCAAAGCAACTCCTGGGAAACAGCTGACAACGTACTGTAAGAAAGTAAACAAGGCATTCTCCTACACCTTAAGGAATTTACATGTAGTATGAAGTTGCTTTGGTCTGGCAGGCAGAGGAAAGAATATTACACTTGAAATCAGAAGATCTGTGTTTAATTTTAGATTCCGGCATTCATTAGCTGTGTGATCTAGGGTGAGTAAGTTAACCTCTCTGAGCTTCTGCGTTGTCATCTTTAAAGCAAGAATGATAGCATCAACTACGCAAGAAGTGGCTGTGGGAGAGTAAACAAAATAATTCTTGTGAAGTCACTGGGAACAGGGCTTGGCACAGAGTTGGACCATAACAAACATCGGTTGACTTAGAGTCCCTATGAGCTACACTGACTTTTACAGGTTAATTCCAGGTAACAAGAGTAAAACTCCTCTCATCTTCATGCAGCGCAGGAAATAGAAATAAAAACATAATGCTGAGCATTATTCTGTGTAAAATGTAAAAAATTCAAAGCAGACACTTAAAGAAGGGGTAAAATTATTCCCATGACAAAAACATTTGTCACTTTCAATAAAAATGCTCCCCTGTAAGATTCCCTAGAGTGTCAAACTCCTGTGTATGTGTAAAATATACGCGCGTGTACATACGCACCTACACAGAAACCCATCTTTTTATATCCTCATTCACAAGAGGTTGCCAATATCCAACATTAAGTGAAAGTTTTTAACTTTCATAACTCTCTAAGTAAAAGGAAGAAGATTAATTTTTGAATCCGTGTCTACACTACTCCTTTGTTTTCTGCCCATCCCGCTCCACCTTTCACTAACACAAGTTGGGGCAAGAAGGAGAAAGGGAGAGGAGCAAGTCACACGCAGGCTGGACTGTGTATTCATTCAGCGGCTCTTGTTCCATTTGTTCTTCTCCTCTTCCCACCCCCACTGCTAAGCCTATTGGCCCTGCTCCAAGAACTATAATTCAAGGAGATGGCAATCGTTCTCCAATGTGGCTTTGGGGTAAAAATGCAATCAGGTCATGATGGAACAATGGCACATGGGGTGGAGGGGCGTGGTTTAGACTGGAACACTGAGTGGGGCAAAGGAGGTTCTCTAACCCGGGAGGTATGGTTTAGAGCCAGGCAGTTGAAGGAATGTGCCGTTCACTTATGACAGGTGCAGCTGCGCTGGTCTGAAGTGCCAGTTCAAAGCCGCCCTCTACAGGCCCTGCACCCTACCTGAATCAACAGAAGGTTTATTTATTCAGCCTGTGTCAACACAAACTAACCTCTGTCCCACAGAAAGAAAAAGAGTCTGCTCTGAAAGCACTTAGCTGGCTACTTTAAGTCTTGGCCATTTGAGAGGGGTCTCCCAAGCTGTAATGGCAGACAGGTCGTATTCCCACTAGAAATAATTTCTCTTTTCTTCGTTCTCATGTCTTTTGTGGTTAAGAACCCAGGTGGAGTGGTGCAGTGGAAAAAGAGGGTCAGGAAAATTGTTTGATACTTACGTTGGTTCTGCAACTAGCTGGCTGTGAAACAAGCCTTTAACTGTTTGCTTTACCAACATGGAAAACAAAAGGTCTGAATTATACAGTTTTGACAGTTGCCTCCAGTGCCAAAACATTTGTGGGACTCTGTGAGACACAATGGAAAAATTTTAGACCAAGATTTCTATTATTAAATTGGAAGATATTAAAATAAATGAATTAAATATATGACTTAAGATGACTGAGAAATTACATAAATCTAAAGAAATGGCAGGAAAAGATTTAAAAGACAGATAAACCCAGAAATTAATGAATTTCAGAAAACAGTAGAACTGATGAATCTAAAATGCCAGTAGAAGTTCAAAACTTTTGCCAAAGGTAAAGATTAAACCTGAGAGAAAGTACAAATACATTACTTCAGGAACAACAAAGGAAATGTATGATGAAGAATACATATACTCCATGTTAGTAAATTTTAAAATTTGTAAGAAGTAGATAGTCTTATAAGAAGCTGTTACCCAAGCGACTCAAGAAAAATTCCGACATCCCAATATGCCAATAATTATGGAAGAAACTGTAGCAATGATTAGAAATATAACCCAATCTCCTCAAAGCCACTAGAACCAAATTATTCTATAAGGAAATGCTAAGGGATAGACACTTTTATATTACTCAAGTCATTCTGGAAAATAGAAAAGGATGGAAAGATTCCCAATGCATTTAATAAAACTCACATATCCTTGACACAACGAGCAGACAAATACAGTGCCAAAAAACAAACAAGCAAAACAAAAATCTAAAGTCTGATATCACTTAGCAATATACATGCAAAAATGTTAAATAAAATATTAATAAATCAAGCGAGTGTAAAGAAAATTATAACAAAACAGACTTTATTCCAGTAATGCAAAGATAGTTCAACCTCAGAAAATTTGTTAAAAATTACTTCGGTCTATTATAATTAATCTCCCAAAAGTGGAAAACACATGATTATTTCAACAGATGCTGAAAAGCACTTAATACAATTCACTTCCTGATTAAAAAAATTATAGTTTGCTAGGATTAGAAGAATAAATCATTAATATGATAAAATTATAACCTAAAACTAACCAACACCTTACATAAAATTGTTAAACACTATAGATATTCTCAATAAAAGCATAAACTTAAAGTATTCAACAATTTTATCTAGGAATTCTGACTAATGTACTAAAAGAAGAGAAAGACAGAACTAGTTGCATTATTTGCAGATTATATGAACTTATATCTGTAAAATCCATTACCATAAAATCATCAGAATTTAATTTTAGTAAGAAAGCTCATTACAATAAGAACATAGAAAAATTCATTGCTATTTTATGTTTTAGTAATAATTGGTTAGCACATAAATTTTCCACAAAGATCCAGTCCATAATGAAAATAAAGGTTAAACTTAACAAGATAAGTACAAGATCTATGCCATGACTTCTAAGATTAGCTTACTACAATTTCTAAAACTAGCTTACATATTTTGAGAGCTTGATCTGTTGCTAAACACTGTCCTAAGAGTTTTATACACATTGTTGCATTTACTCTTCATAGCAGTGATATAATATTCCCTGGCACAAACTGACATCATGTCTGATATGATATGATGAGAAGGAGACAACATTACTACTATGATATTCTTGCCCAAGATGCCTAATTTGAATGTAATCATGAAGAAACATTGGACGAACCTCAAATGAAGAACGTTCTACAACTAGCCTGTAGTCTTTTAAAGTATCAAGGAATATCAAAGAATGAGGATCTCTTGTTCCACCACAAAAGAGAATAAAGAGACAAGACAACTAAATGCAATGTGTGATCCTGGATTAGGGGGACCGGGGGGCAGGGAGGAGGAGGAGGATGGTGGTGGTAGTACAGATACCTATGAAGGACATTACTGGGGGGTAATTGACAAAATTTGAATATGCGCTGAGGATGAGATAATGTTAAATTTTTCTAATTAGATAAATGTACTATGGAAATATAAGAGAATATCCTCGGCCTTAGGAAATACACATTTAATTAAATACTGCATCTGCATTGCAGTTGTGTCTGCAACTGACTCTCAAATGGCTAAAAAATTAAGAGTGTGTGTGTGTGTGTGTGTGTGTGTGTGTGTGTGCGTGCGCGCGCGTGCGCACTGTTAGGGAAATAGGGAGCGGGGGAGAGACAGATAATGATAATATGAATTATAAAGAAAATAGAGAAAAATAAATATAATTGGTGAATCTAGGTAAAGGGTATAGGAGAGCTCCTGGTAATATTCTTGCAACTATTCTATAAGTTTTTAATTATATCAATATAAAAAGTTATAAGAACTACACATATGTGTTTTTTATATATATATATGTGTATAATATATATATAATGAGTGGCTTATATTCCTAGATGTGAAAACATGTTTTAAAATCACAATAATTAAAACATGGTAGCATAAGTATTCAGAAAGATTAATAAAACAGAATAGAAGGTCCAGAAACAGATGCAAGTATTAATAAGAATTCAGAATGTGATAAAGTTGAAATCTCACACTACTCAGGAAAGTCAATCTTGGGGTAGAGAAATTTTCAAAGTATGGCTGTGAAGACAGGAACTTTACATAAAGAAAAAGATTGGGAGATTTGACTATGTACATTAGAAAAACCTAGGTACCGCAATAAAAACACCATCAACTAAGTTAAAAGACAAATAACAAAACAGGAAACATTCGCAACATATGTGATGGAGGGTTAATATTCTGAAATTATAAAAGTTAACAACACTAATATGGCTCCTGGAAAATACTAGATAATATATATTTACTGAATATCAATAAACTTTCACAGAAAAGTAAACTAAAGTCATGAACAAGTAATTCATTAAAGATGAATAATAGACAATAAATATACGGGGAAAGGTTTCAACCTCAACAATCATCAAAGAAATGCAAATAAAACAATGAGATTTTTCACTGATTGGATCATCAAAGAATAAAAAGAACGATATTTTCCATTGCTTGGAAGGGTGCTAAAAATGAGCACCAATCTTATAGAAGACTATATACCGCTTAATGACGATAGAGATACTTCTTTGTTGATATGGAAAGATGCTCAAGGGCTCCCCCTTTCCCTTGGCCAATACACAGTCATCCATGAGTTGTCAACATAAATATCCTTTTCCCCAAATCCTTCCCTGGTTATGCACTCTCATGGTATCTCGTACTCGTCCTTCTTCTCACTCATCACAATTTAATTATATCTGTAACTGATGACATCCCAGTTTGGGTTCCTCTGAAAGCAGGGCATGAGACAAAGACTTGGGTGCAGGAGGTTTATTTGGGAGATGATCCAAGGATAGAGGGGAGAGGGAGTGGGGAACAAAGAGACAGAGAAGGGGGAAAAACAATAAAGGATGATTGTTGAGCAGTTAAGTCTGTAGGCATTGAGGCTCAATCCTGCTGAGAACCTTAGAGGAACCATGTAGGAGTGCCTGCCCATTATCCTAACAAAGGACATCATTCATCTACTTCACCCACCAGCTCCCATCTCCAGGGGTGAAGGGTGGCTTCTGGGATGTGTATGTGTTTGAGCAAAGTGAGTTTCTGAGGCATCAGAAAAAGCCTGGGATGGAAAGGTGTTGATATTCCTTGGTGCGTGCTTGAGATATGAAGGAGTAGTGTGCAGACTCCACAGAGGTGAGCTGACGGGGGTGTGAGGCAGGGCACAAAGAGCAGTTGCTGCAGATAGCTTTCAGCAATTCTAGCTCAAAGTAGGTGTTCAATAAACATCTGTTAAATGAAACACAGCTTATAAAATATTATATTTAATATGATCCTGTTTTGGTAAAAAAAAGATGTGTGTGAATATGCGTGCATTTGCATGCAATCCATCTTAGTGTATAAAATATAAGCCAATGGAGAATTTTCAAAAACAGTGTTAAATTATTACATCACTACTTTAGGAAGATAACTTCAATAACAACATGGAGAAATCAGTTGCAGTGGTAGGAGAAACAATCCTGTTTTAAGATTCTCATTCAGATCTCTCCCACTTCCAAATCCATGTTCTTTCCATCACACCATGGAGCAGTGGAGAGGCATCAGAGAAATAATGGATGCAAGGAAACCAGTTGCAAGGCAATGTGTAGCTGATGAGCCCAAGATTGAGACAAGGACAATATTGATGTAGAGAACTAAACAAATAGGAAGGAGATTTTACAATTAGGATATACAGACTTGGGGGAAGCCACACTGGGAGAAAGGGAGGGGTCAAAAATGACCCAAGATTTCTAGCTTGAGAGACGGATAATGCTATTAAGATACATAAGACAGGAGGAGGCAAAAATTTGGAAAAAATACAGGATGAGTTCAGTTTGGGCTATGTTGACTTTGAGTTACCTGAGAGACAAGACGAGGAAATATTCAGGAACTACTGATGTGGTGTTTGGAACTCAGGAGAGTGAGTGCTGGGGATGATTTAAGAGTCATCACTGTATGGTATGGAGGTGATAGCTGAACCCAAAGAAAACAGAAGATTGCCCAAAAAAGAGCATTTAGAATAGTAAGCAAGGCTAGAGTAAACCCAGTAACAGCAACATTTGAATGAAAAAGAAAGAGACAGAGCAGTAAATAAAATTAGAGAAGATCTAAAGACAATAACATTTTGGAATTCAAAGGAGAAGAGCTTTTTAAGGTGGGGATTTTCAAGGAGTCAAAAAGCTAAACTATTGTGTAGAATCACTGGGCATTCGGATGACCCTGTTCTCTGAACTAAGAGGACATCCAAAAGAACATTCCACTGAACTGTAAAGGGCATGAAGGCAGGAACTGTGTCTATCCTATCCCCTGTGGGATGGCATGCTGCTTGGTCTACAAAGGTCCTCAGTAAGTGTTCAGTGAATGAAGACAAGAAAGTGAGCTGGCTTGGAATAGTGTCAGAACCTGAACCACAAACATGTCAGTTGGTTCAAATAAAATTCCCTTCTTTGGTGCCTACATTTAATAGTAGACAGTAGTGGAGAGAAGATAGATTCTTGCTGTTTGAAATGGTCTTTCTAATAACGTCTTCTAGTCTTGTTTTCTTCATCCTATGTCACTACTTTATTTATGTTCAGAGAAAGGATGTTCTTCCACACAAATGGCTGTGATTCAAAGCACCTACGTTAGGGTGAGCTCACATTGTTAAGAAAGTAAAATTGTTTGTTTAAATTCCAGGGGGATGGGAGTATAAGTAAAATATTAAAAAATAATTTAACGTAGAAAGATATCACCCCTGAAGTTATTTAAAATTCTTTCTTCTCTCTTCTAATGAGTCCCCTCTCTCGTACAGACTGTGAAAATGCTGTCAGTAAGTTTTTTTTTTAAAACCTTCTGCCATATACAAGTGGCTTAAATATTTTGTGGTTTAATGACAATCTTCTCTAAATTTAGTTTGATTTAGCAAAACTCCCTCAAATAATATGTGAGCCATGGATTTGATATTTCAGAGAGAGCTAATGCTGCCTAAGTCAAATAATCAGGGATTTAGATTTTTTAAAATTTGGTTTATGTGAGAGTTTCTGCTAACTGTATTAAATCATCTTTAATACGGTCATTAATTTTTCTCCTCGTGTTAAGGTCATAGCAAACATCTTACAAAGAGGTACCAAGAGTCATCTTTTTCACCTTTCACCCAATATTTATATTTGGATAAATCAAACAGATAAATGAAAGGAAGAACAAATCCACTCTGAGAAGGAAATGTATGACCACAAAAATTGGTTTAGGTGTGACAGGATCCTTCTTGGACACTCGCCATTTTCTCCAAGTTTGTTCTCTATCTTTAGGTAAGCCAGAGTGTGGGAAACAGAGTCAACCGGGTTTCTGAAAATTTGACTGTGAGTGTTCCCCTACTACAGTTCAAATTCATAGAAACACTAGCTGTTGTTTACTCTGGTTTAGATGAGCAGGGATATATTTTAGAATACGATACTTTATAATTAACGTAAAAATCCTGAAAAAGTCATGGACTCAAAAGAGACTGTGTGTTTTCCAAAATGAACTTGTAGTGTTTAGAATTGCTTTTCTTTGCTTTCCCCATCTTCCAGAAATTCAATTCTGTAGGCAATTTGAGCTCATCCCACTTAGAAGTTTGGCAGTTCAGTTTCTAGAAAGATTAGGGTTGGCCCAATGTAGCATAGACTAATGTGCTAAACTATTAAAAATAAGTTGAAGAATGGGACAGCCCATTTTTCCTTTCATCAATATAAATGGAAAGTGTTTAGAAAGAAGAAAAAGGATCCAGTAAGAATATGCATCTTTTGAAGAAAAAAAGAAAGCACAGGGAAAGTAATCTTTTATCCTAGCTGTAGTACAATCTCTCAATTTCTGAGTTCTTGCTAATCTCCTCTTCTTGGGTAAACTGCATAGTTAGAATAGACTGAGTAAACGTTGTGGTGTTGTAATCTATACCATTTCTTTGGAAAGTGTGTTACATTCGATAGGGAACTGCTTTTCCTCTAAGCTATAGGAAAAAAAATTCTCTGTATGCTTTTCATATTCTCTCTGCTCTTATCAAAATGCTGTTCAGACTTGGGTTATAGCTTTCTTTCAATGTTTGGTGATGACATTATACAAGGAGCACCATACTGAAAATTAATGGCATTCTATTTTGATTCTAAATTCCTTTCTTCTTGTTTTCTAATAGTGGAGGCCACTTATCTTGCTCTTCAAACAGTAATCCAGTTCCTGTCATCTCACATGCTGGGAACGAACCAGCAAATACTCAAAGACTTCTACTTAGCAGCCTGAGAAATGTCATTCCAAGCTAAATATGATTCAGGCCAACCCTTAAAATATTACTTAAAGCTGTACTCCAACAGCAAACAGAAATGTCTGTGTGAAGTTAGCCCCAAATTTTATAATTTATATACTAGATTCTTGACCTTTCAAAAGAAAAATCTTTACTCATACAACAAACACACACTAAAATCTACAAGTATTTATCAAATGACTATTTTTTACAAGGCAGTGCATTAAGTGCTTTAAATACATAAGACACAGCTCTTGTCCTTAAGGAATCTAAAATCCGTCCTGGAAAATATGATACAAAAGTGTGAGAATGTAAACAACAGTCCAAGACTTCAATGACAGTTCACAAAATGTAAATGACAGTTCAAATCAAGTGTGGCAGAGCTGTCATAAGTCAGTATATGATTCATTTCAAAAGGAATCACAGAGACAGTAACAGCAGATGCTATATGAGTTGACAGTAAAAGATAATTACTTCATTTTGGGATTAGGATGAAACTATGAATGGAAAAGACTAACTAGGAACTGGAT